>NC_133756.1:52410500-52710500 GCF_036562045.2 Rhinolophus sinicus | reverse complement strand
GGAAACAACATTCTTCTAAATAATCCATGGGTCAACAGAACGTCTAAAAAGAAATACAAAATATATTGAAATAATGAAAATGAAAATACAACATATAAAAATTTATAAGACACAGCTAAAAGTAGTGCTGAGAAGGAACTTTATAGCACTAAATGTTTATATTACAAAAGAAGGAAAGTGTCAATAATCTAAGCTTTCACCTCAAGAAAGTAGAGAAAGAAGAGCAAAATAAATGAAAATGAGCTAAAGGAAGGAAATAACAAAGATAAAGATAAGAACAAAAAAATCAATGAAATTGAAAACAGAAAAACAATAGGAAAAAAATCAGTGAAACAAAAAATTGGTTTTTTTGAAAACAATCAATAAAACTGAAATATTGCTAGTAAGAGTAAGAATGACAAAGAAAAAGGGAAAGAAGATTCAACTTACCAATATCAAGAATGAAACAGGGGACATGTGTAATAGACCATGCAGCCATTGAAAGGGCAATAAGGGGATTCTATGAGTATCTACACACAACCTAAATGAAATAGATAAATATCTTTTTTGGGGGAAAAAAAAAACCCACCACAATGCACTCAATGTTAAATAGGTCATTTGAATGGTACTGTAACTATTGAGGAAACTGAATTCACAATTTTAAAATTCCCTGTAAAGAACTCTCCAGACACAATTAGTTTCATTGGAAAACTCTACCAAATGTTTAAAGAAGAAATAACAGAATTCTACAAAATCTCTTAAAAAAAAAAACAGAAGGGTGAACATTTCCCAAATCATTTCATGAAGCTAGTATTTATTATCTTTATACCACAAAAGGACAGAACCAGTATAAAAAAGAGAACACCACAGACCAATATCTCTCATGAATAAAAACCTTGAACAAAAATTAGCAGAGTTCAGCAATATATGAAATGAAGTATATACTATGACCAAATGGAGTGTGTTCCAGAGATGCAAGGCTGGTTCAATATTTGAAAATCAACCAATGTAGTTAACTAAAATAACAGGCTAAAGGAGGAAACTTACACAATTATATCAATTGGTGCAAAAACCCATTTGACAAAGTTTAACATCATGGGAGACGGGGAACTCTCAGAATAAAAGGAATAAAAGGGAACTTTCTTAACTTGACCAAGAGCACCTACACACAAAACAACCTACAGCTAACATTATACTGAATGAGAAAAGACTGAATGCTTTTCCTCTAAACTGGTAACAAGGAAAGAATGTCTGCTCTCACCGTTCTCACCCATAGTACTGGAATTCTAGCCAGGACAGAAAGGCAAGATGAGGAATTAAAAGATCAGAAAGGAAGAAATAAAATTGTCCCTATTTGCTGATGACATGACAGTTTTCATAGAAAATCCCAAGGAATCTACAAAAAAGCTGTAGCACCACAAAGTAAATTTAACAAGGTCATAGGATACAAGATAAACATACAAAAGTCAGCTGTGTAGAATGTGTGTGATAAAAAGATAAAACGTAGATAAAAGACTTCAAAGAAGATGCAAATATAGGAAGAGACATATATTAATGGATTGGAAAATCCAAGATATCTGATCTCCCCAAACGGATAAACAGGTTTAATGCAATATTTTTTTCTAGATATAGGCAATATTATTCTAAAATATATTTGGAAAGGGAAAGAAACTAGAATAGATAAAACAATTTTGAAAATGAAAAGTGAGAGAAATCATCTTCCATTGTTTCAAAAGTATTATGTAATTATAACAATCAAGACTGTGTGGTATTGGCAGAGGCCTAGACACAGAGAACAATGGACATACAAGTAGAAGAGAGAAACCAGAAATATCCCCACATTAATGTCTAACTGATTTTTGGCAGAGGTACAATAGCAATTTGATGGAGGAAAATAGCTTTTCAGCAATGGTGCTACACAATCGAACATCCACTGGCAAAAAGGTGAAACTCAACCTAAGTCTCACACCTCATACAAATATTAACTCAGATTGGATCACAGGCTTAAATGTAAAATGTAAAAATATAAAAAGTTAAAAAAATAGGAGAAAATCTTCAGGATCTAAGGCTAGGCAAAGAGTTCTTATATTAGATGCCAAAAGCACAATCCATAAAAGAAAAAATTGATAAATTTTACTTCCTCAAAATTAAAAATATTTTTTCTGTATGCTATCCTTTTAAGAGGAAGAAAACACAAGCTCTACACTGGGATAAAATGTTCCCAAACCACATATCTGACAAAGAAACCGACAGTATCTTGAATATATATAAAGACCTCTCAAAACTTAGTGAAAAAAAAAATCCAATTAGAAAATGGGCGAAGATATGCACAGACATTTCACTGAAGAGGGTATAAGGTTGGCAAATAAGCACATGAAAAGATGTTAAACATCATTAGCCATTTGGGAAATGCAAATTAAAACCATAATTAGATATTACTACACACCTATCCAAATGGCTACAATAACAAATAATGACAACACCAGATGCTGGTGAGAATAAGAGAAGCGGAATCACTCGTATATTGCTGGTAGGCATAAAAAATCATACAGCCACTCGGGAAAACAGTTTGGCCATTTCTAACAAAGCTGCAAATGTAACTAGCATACGACCTCAACTTAGCAATTACACTCTTGGACATTTATTCTTGAGAAATTAAAACTTATGTTCACACAGAAAACTGTATGTAAATGTACAAATCAGCTTAATTTGTAATAGCCCCAAACTGGAAATTATCTAGATTGTTTTTCATGAGTGAATGGTTAAACAAAGCATTGCTACCAGGAATACCACTCAGCAATAAAAAGAAAAGAACCATTGATGCAGGCAACAACTTGGATGAAACTCAAGGGAAGTATGTTGACTGAAAAAGTCAACCCCAAAAGGTTATATACAGAGGGTGCCAAAAAGATGTATACACATTTTAAGAAAGGAAAAAACTGTATTAATTGTAATACCCAATATATACCGACAACAAAAGATGAATACAAGTCACATTTGACTTCTGCAGTTGCAAGAGGTCCTCAAAGTGGTTACCATCACCATCCAGAAACTTCTGATTAAGGCTAACTACTGATTGAACATAGATAACATGTCTTAAAATGTTATACACTTTTTTGGCAGCGCCTATATATTTCATTTATGTAGTATTCTTGAAATGACAAAATTACAGAAATGGAGAACAGATAAGTAGTTGCCAGATGTTAAGGAGTGAGTGGGGGCAGGAGAGAAGTGGGTGTGAATACAAAAGGCCAACACAAAGGATTCATGTGGTGATAGAAGTATTCTATATCTTGACTGTGTCAGTATCGCAATTGTGGTATTGTACTATAGTTTTTCAATATGTTATCATTAGGGGAATCATAGGATTTTTCTATTGCTTACAACTGCATGTGAATTTGCAACTATCTCAAAAAAAAGTAGTTTTAAAAGAACACATGTAAGATTAAATGTCTGAAAATAATGAAAAATTATTAAAAATAAAAGCAGGGATGTTTTACTAGAGATTAAATCATACTGTAGAGCCAC
The DNA here is from genome assembly GCF_036562045.2 of Rhinolophus sinicus. Taxonomy (NCBI): domain Eukaryota; kingdom Metazoa; phylum Chordata; class Mammalia; order Chiroptera; family Rhinolophidae; genus Rhinolophus; species Rhinolophus sinicus. Next base: position 52,706,993 of record NC_133756.1, on the reverse strand, counting down.
TGTAATTAAAGCAATATGATATTGACATAAGAGACCAGTGGAAAAGAATAGGGAGTTAAGAAATAGATCCCAATGACACTGGGAAGTTAACACACACCAACAGGGATATTACCAATTTCAGAGGAAAAAATTAATTGATGTAATAAACAAGGTTTGCATAACTTTCTTCCTATCTGGTAGGAAATTAAAATTGTACTTTCACCTTTCATCACATGTTAAAGTAAATCTCAAGATATTACAAATTTAAATGTAAACTAAAAGTATAAACTGTAGAAGAAAAAATAGGAAAGGATATGAGTGAGTGATACTTTTTGAAGTAAGGACACTGGAAGCCTTAGTGGAAAAACACATGACTATGTAAGAATTGAAACTTAAACTTGGCCCAAAATACTGTAAAAAGTTAAAAGATAAACTAGAGGTTGAAAATTATATGGCACATATAAAACAGGGGATGATTAGTATCCTTAATGTTAAAAGAATGCCCTGTCCCCTTTTACTTCATGTGTACCATCAATATATAGCAGTGTTATTTTTACTTTTTTCTTTTTTTGCCAATTTGATGAGCAAGATATGACCTTTGTTTCTTTAATTTGCATTTTCTGACAATCAGTGATACTGATTATATTTATTAGCTATTGGGAATTACCCTTCAGTGACTGTTAATTTGTCCATTTTTCTACTGTTGTGTTTTTATTTTATTTTAACCAGTGAATATTATTAATATCATACATTGAAATTTAAGTATTACAACCTTAGAGCCTGGTAATATCTATAATAATCATTTATTATTATTATACATAGCTATAATAATTTTATATAATAGTAATATCTATAATAATTTAAAAATACACATATAATTTAATATCAGCCTGCATTGGTGGAATTTTTTTTAGAAATAAATATGCCACTTAAGAAAAAATTACATGATTTGTAATGACCAAATCAGAAACACCCTGAATGTTTATAAATAGCAAATTGGTTGAATAAATTATGGTGCACTCATATCATTATGCAGCTATTGAAAAAAAGTGAAGTGTATCTATATTAGGTGACTCATAAGAATTTTGTTACAAGACAGAGATAAGAAAATATTATATAATCTAATTTTTTTTACTATAAATTACCCCAAAGACCAATATATGTACTTAAATAGTCACACAGGACTTACAAACATGGAAAGAAGTATAAAAGGCTATATATCACAATGTTAACTTTGGTTCCTAGGTCAGGGGTAAGGTGGGTATACGGGTGAGGAGAAAGGGAAGGGAAAAGAAAGGTTAATAAACAGAAAGATTGAAAATCAGGAAGAGGTATTTAGAATTTTAAAATGCCTGTGTATTATGAACCTGTTTATATAAAATTATATATATGTATACATTGGGGCCTAAAAACATGTATGAAATTATAGTCACATAAACATTAATAATGAATATTTCTGGGTGGTGGGACTTAAGCGAATTTTTGTTGTTGTTTGTTTTTTACTCTCTTCATTATAATCTTTTGAATTGCTCGACTTTCTAAAAATCAGAGGGCATTATGTATATATATATAGAAAAAGCAGTAAGGCTATATCCCATAGTTTTGCTTGTATTTTTGTGTTGTCGAGGAGGATTTGCTTGGGAGACATCAGGAAAGAGACCCTGTGCTTTGAAGGTGGAAGCCCATCATGTTACATTTGAGGGAAGTATTAGGCACATTTGCTGAATATTCTCCATTTGCACCTCCAGGGTCACTCCCACTTTACTCTGTGTCCTGGGAAGCTGACCCTGCAGACTTAGTCACCCAAGCTCCCTTGCCCTCGAGCTTCTGGTTTGGCCAAAGGAAGACGGACAGAAGTTCACAGGTTGGGAAAGTTATTCCCCCAGCTCTCTCCCTGCTATGGTGCAGTTGTCAGTGGCTGCATTCCTCTATCTAAGGCCATAGCTCTTGTCATATGGCCTCACTCCCATAGCTACAGTTCTTGTCAGGTACTTACAGCAGCTCCGTCTCTTTCCTCTTTGTATGAGTTTGCTAGGGCTGCCATAACAAAGTTACGTACCACAGACTGAGGGGCTTAAACCACAGAAACATATTGTCTTACACTTTTGGAGGCAGAGTTGGTTCCTTCTAATGGCAGTGAGGGAAGGATCTGTTCTGGGCCCCTCTGCTTGGCTTGTGGATGGCTGTTTTCTCCATGTATTTTCACATCCTCTCTTCTCTGTATGTGTCTACATCCAAATTTTCTCTTATAAGGACATCAGGCATATTGCATTAGGGCTCACCCTAGTGACCTCACTTTAACTTAATCACCCCTATAAAGACACTATCTCCAAATGTGGCCACGTTCTCAGGTACTGGGGGTTAGGCTTTCAACATGAATTTTTGGATGTGGGGGCATAGTTCAGCTCGTAATACTTTTAACCTAGAGATGACAATGGCTCCTTGCCCTTGCTGGTCCCCTGAGGGCTTCATCATTCTGCATTGGTTCTCCTAACCCTGCCCAGTCCTTTGTAAAGAGTCCCTTCCTTGAACTCCCTTCAGGTACCCCTTTAGTGTGCTGTCTGTTACCTGCAGGAATCACGACCAGTATAAAACATATGTGGCAATATTGAGTGGACACGCATATTTGAAACCAGAGTTCACAGGAGAGGCCTCAGATGACTCAAGGTTTCAGGCCTGGTCAACTTGTCATTCACTGACACCATTTTGCTGAATCCGGAATGGAGAGAAGTAGTGGTTTTTACGGGACTCTTTGGAGTTCTTTCAGTAGCCTGGAAGGGAATCACTTTTAGGAAGCTAAGAAATTGAACAGTGGCGAGATAATGAAGATAGCAAATATAGACATATTTTAAAGATGTTTTGTATTGAAAAGAAGGACTTTCAATAAAGATTGCATCATGACAAAGCAAATTGTTCTCACTGTACAGGATAACTGTGTGTTTAGAGGAAAAGAGGGAGGAACGAACCAAGGGGAAGGGAGAGACTGAGGATATATGAATGAGACACAGCGATGATTCTGGAATTAGGCACCTGTGGGTCATAGAGCAAAACAATTAACACGGGGAAGAAACTGGCTTTTGCGAGGAGGACTCTGCCTCCACTGAGGCTGCAGGGAGGATGAATAAATGTGTGTAAGGCAATAGAGTCAAGAGGAAATGGAGGGGACTTTGTTTATTAACATCTTTTATCTCTTCCTATTCTAAGTGTGAGTTGAAATCACAGTTGTAAAGAAAAAGTGCTTTTCCATTCATGATTGGTTGGTTTCCTATGTTAATTTCTGGGAAAGTCTAAATGACTAATGTTTTACTTTCCTGTGCAGAATCTGCCCAGCGTCACGATGCATCTATCATGCAAGATGAGGTATCAGAGAATCTCCACACACGAACATCAGCACAGTTCTTATTCTTTATGTCACAATAAATGTTAAAAATATCCCCCAGTTGCTTGTAGATGTCATTTACAATTCTTACCTTATTTGTTAAGGTACACACAAATTTGTGTCCATTTTAAATATAGATGAACAGGGACTTTTTGGTTTACTCTACATAATAATTTGAAAAAGTAATCTAGGAAAAGATTTTCAAGCTAAAGAAGTGCCCTTTAATTTAATTTCCACAATGGAACTGTTAGGCTATATTATGTTACTAATTCAAATACAATAATATGTGATGAGATAATGTGTGATGAAATATGCATGGCTTTAAATACATTTTCATCCTGGAAGGAGATCTGGAGGTCCTTTGAACCAATTCACCTCATTTTACAGGTAAAAACACTGAGGCTCAGAGAGTGAAATGACCTACCTAAATCCCACAATGCTTGATGGAGTAGAACCCAGGACTCCTGACTCCATAGGCAGGGCATTGTGCTATATACTGGACTGCCTCACCCTGAGGTCAAAACAACCATGTTTCTTTTTTTTTTTTTTTTAATTATTTATTTGTTAAATTTATTGCGGTGACAATGGTTGGTAAAATTATATAGGTTTCAAGTGTACAATTCTATAATACATCTATATATTTCATCGTGTGCTCACCACCAAGTCAGTTCTCCTTGCATCACCATATATCTGATCCCCTTTTCCCTCTTCTACAACGCCCCCTCCTCCTTCCCTCTGGTAACTGCTAAACTGTTGTCGTGTCTTTGAGTTTTTATTTCTTTGTTAAAACAACCGTGGTTTAAAAGCATTTGATTTGATTCCATGTTCAGTCTACCATGATGAAACAATTTTTTTTTTTTAAAGGTCCTCAACAGGATAACTTAGAAATGAGCCCAGGGGGAATATAGTTGTGCCGCCTAGAACTCAGGATTGGCCAGGTGAGTGATGCCATCCGGAGGGAAGGATGACTGTATTCTCAGCCCTTGGGCCATGTGGAGGCTTGGTAAAACTGCCTTGGAGACTCGGAGAGGGCAGGGCTTGCTCAGAATAGAGTGGCACCTGTCTTCTGGAATTCTTATCAGGCATTTGTGTGCTAAAAATGCTCAGTGATGGTCATTCTTGGTTTTTGTTACTAAGGATTTTTTTTCTTGATGAGCAAGGGTGTGGGGGGTGGATTTTCTCAGAACCCTGACATTTCTCTCCAGTTGACGTTAAAAAGACTACTGCCACCTTTATCCACTTCATTACAGAATCTTCTCTATTACCAATTTATTTCTGGAGCCACTGGCTTCTTTTGTTTGTTTAGTTTTTTTTTGTTGTTGTTTTTTTAACCAAAAGAGACAGTCAAACTTTATCTCCTATAGTTAGATCTTGATGCTCTGGAAGAACAGGTTGGAATCTTTACTCAAGAAATTTGTAGCTCACACGTGTAATATGTAATTCTTCCTAAAGAATGACCTATTGGATCAGCAAATGAAGAGTAAGTAATTTCCCAGGCATGATAGGGGAGCAGGGCTGTGGCCTCCAGCTAAGACCAAACTACCCTAGTTGCTGAGTTAATAGGAGATCATGTATTCATTTAACTCAACAACTATTTATTAATACCTTTTATGTGCCAGGTACTGGGCTAGACATTGGTATAGAAGGGAACCAACTCCTCTGGCCAATCTGGCACATGAAGTAAAGGTCGGTGTAGAAATCATGGTCAATATGTGTGGCTCACCAATTGTATGAGGAAGACCCAGAAGGGATCAAAGACAGATACCAGAACAGGCTTTAAACAACCAATACTCTTCCACGTGACACTTGTTCAAGATCGTACTTGCCAGGATGTTGCACTTTCAGGGAATCAGAAAAATATCAAGAAGAATTTATTTCATACAAATCCCTCATCTCTATTACACACCTGGAGCTCTTTTGAATGTCCTTGTTTCCTTCCCGATTCATATTCTGCCAGTATTCACTTTTAACTATCTTCTTCTGTAAGAGTTTTGTGTTCTAATTAGTTAGAATGTTTTTGTAATAGTGCTGAGAAAGTTCTTTTGAAAGTTTAACAAGTGCTATTTACCACATGCCAGCACAGGGCTAATGGCTTTATGCATTTTATTGCAAAGCATGTATGATTTTCCATTTTATAGGTGAGGAAACTTAGAGAAATTAAGTAACTTGTCTGGCGTAACACAGGTTTTGGTGGCAAACTCAGGATTTCCGGCTCCAACGTGCACGCTCTTCCTTCTGTATCAAGCCACAGAGGGTTCTGGGGTCAGCTCTTGGGGCCTCCATGAGGAGGGCTGTCCTGGTGGGGCAGTTGGGGCGGTGAGGTCTAAGTGCTCTAGAAACATCAGCTGCCAGGTGAGGAGCAGAAGAACCAGCCTCAAGGAGGTACATTATGTCTTTTTATCTTAAAATCTTTTAAGTTGCTGGCTTTTTGCTTGGCACTGTTTGAGGCCCTGACTAGTAATAATAGGACAGAGTTAATCATGAGAATAATAATAATCGTTTCTATTTATTAATATTATATTATGTACCAGGAATAGTTCCAAGTACTTTATATGAAGTAATTCATTGAATGTTCACATCAGTGCTTGAGGCAGGTATTTTTATTACCCTTTGTAGGTAAGACAATGGAGATACAAAGGTTTGGTAACTTGCCTAAACCTGCACAGCTAGGAAGCGATGGAGCCAGGATTCAAACCTGGCAGAATGACATTAGAGATCTTTTTAACCATGCCATGTTGACTCTTCCTTAAGGAAATAATGGAGTGGAGGCGATATCCTAGTGGACTGAGGGAGGAAACATGGTGGATTTGCCAGTGAAGAGTGCAGAGAACAGATAATTAGGCAGGAGAGGTGGCTTGTGCAAAGGCCAGAAGCAAGAGAAGGCAAGGTGTCTCCCAATAGTTCCATGCAGCTGGAGATGGCGGGGGTGGGGGTGGAGTGGTAGGGGTGGGGACTGCTGGGGAGTGGGAAAGCAGACTAGGGACATGGAGGTTGATGTGAAAGGCACTGGGGTTGTAAGTTGAGAAAGGTGACTCTCCACAGAGAAGCACTGTGAGGTTGAACAGGGAAGTGACACACTGGGTTTGTGTGGAGGGTTTTGTTGAGGGGACAGGGTTAGAGGTGCTGAAATGGTTTAGAAGTCCAGTGCATTAATCCAAGTGTGGGAGTGGGGGGAAAGAAAGACTGAGCCAAAACAATATTTCTGGAGGTGGAGAGAAGGAGGTGGGCTCGGGCAGGAGATTTTTAGAAAGGTAAAGTGGGTACACCTTGGAGACGAATTGCGGGTGAAGTGAGGGACTGGGAAGCATCTAAGTTGACTTTTTCTTTCTGGAGACTTGGTGGGTTCTAAGAACGTTCACCAAATAGGGAATGGGGGAGGAGGGAATTAAAGCAACCGCAACACCACCAGCCAGTAGACACTGAACAAGACACTGAACAAGCCGTGCTACACCCTGTTCTAAGCACTTGATGTTTATTAACTGATTTGCCCCCAATAACAGGCCTGTGGTGTGGGCACTGTTACTATCCACATTTTATAGAAGAAGAAAAGGAGGTACAGAGGGGTTCAATAATTTGCTCATGTGCAGCTCCTGAATGGTAGAGCCAGGATTTGAATCAGGCGATCTGGCACCAGGTCCAGAGCTCTTGGCCATTATACTAGGCTGCGAGTAAGATGGTAAGCTCAGCTTTGGGCATCTCAATTTCAAGGTGCCTGTAGAACCATCAAATGACACTTTCCAGGAGGGAGATGTGCACATGGGCCTGGAGCTCCAGGTGAAGATCCAAGTTCCTCTGCCAGCTCAAACTAGATGCAGAGCACAGGGATCGTGTGCACTAGACAACCAGGAGCGGGCACCCCCTGGGTCATTTTGGGGGCCTGAGTCCTCAATAGTCCAAACATATTGGAAACATGAACTTTATGAATTGATTTTTTAACTACATGCTTAATGGTGTGGGTTTGAAATTTTAGTGAGCACTGATTAAAACCATTGGGCATCAATGTAGTGGAGAAAGTGCTTATAAAAATGATTCATCACCTTAGATTCTTCTGGAATAAGATGGTGGGATGATTAAATAGATAAAGTACAGGTAGGACTCTCACTTGTCATATGATTCTGGATACAGCAAGGAGATAAGCCCTGAAATGGAAAGAGGTTGGCAGAATTAGTGGGAAGAAGCTAGCCTCAAGGTGTAGGAAATAAGCAAATTAAATGGGCTGCTTGCAGGCACAAGTCTACTGTGGGCTAATTTGTTTCCTGCAAGAAGAAGAAGAAAAAAAACTCAACTCATTTTTGTCCTCTTAAATTTTAAACAGGCACTGCGTAATTGCACTTCCCTTCTCTTAAGATTGTTGCTTGGGCAAGAGGGGGGCAGAGAGAAAGACAGCTGGAGCTAGAGGAGAACAAGAGGGAGGGAGGGAGAGCGAGAAAAGGGAGGGAGGAGGGAGGGAAGTGAGAGGAAGTGTCTTGGCCTCCATCTCATCGCTTATCAGGGATGCTAATAACATCCCACCTGCCAGTACAAGCAGGAGATGGGTATGTTTCATCTAAGCATCTTCTCTTTGAAATATCAGTGCTTGCTCTTTTTCTAAGGAAAATTCCAACGTCAGTTTTCTTTTATCTCTGTCTTTGCATGAGAAACTATAGTTTAATGTCACTTAGTGGACCGATTGATTAAATATTGACCTCATTTGCGGGCCCAACCCAGACAGGATATAGAGAAAGCGTGAGGCCTGTTTTGCCCAGCTACATGCTCACGCTTTCCCCATCCCTGCAGGACATTTCTTCATCCATCAGATATTGGAGGAAGGCTCATTATGGTCCAGGCACTATGTTAGATTCTGGGAAGGAACAGTGAAGAAGAGCTCACGGTCCACTGTGGAGGAAAGGTCCATAGGCTGTAGCAGTGCAGTGTGATAAGTACTGCCAGGAGAGTAAGCAGAGTGCCATCAATAGACATATAAGGAGCATGAAACCAAGACTTGGGTATCAGGGCAAGCTTCCTGCAGGCAGTGGGGATAACTAAGCAGGAACCTGAGGGCTAAACAGGGATAAATCAGGCTGAGAGGGCAAGAGAAAAGGCTCCAGCCTATGGGAACAGCATGTGCAAAAGTCCTGAGGCTAGAAAAGAGAAGGGGATTGGGGACAGATGTAGTTTAATGTGTTGAAAGAGTATAAGTATGGCAGAAGGAAGAAGGAGGCAGGCTGGTAAAAGGGGTAAAGCTATAAAGATAAGCAGGACGGTTTTGGTAAATAGGCCCAATTATAACCCTAAGGAGTTTGGGTTTTACGCTGATTATAATATGAGCCATTAAAATGTTTTAAACAAGGGAATGACATGCTCATATTTATAGTGTATAAATACTGCACTGCTGAAGTGTGGGTGAAAACTAACTAGAGGATGCAAGATTGGAGAGGTGTCATTGGGATGTTGCTATAGTAAAACAGATATGAAAACATGCTGGCCTAAACTAATACAATGGCTTGGTTAGGGAGGTTTGAAAGTGGGGAAAGCCAAAAGTCAAGGATGGAACTGTGACGTAGTGGAGCAGGAACTCTGGGAAGAGAGCTGACTGTTACCAGTACTGTGAGGGTGTCTGCAAGCCACACTCCCTTGTTTGCTCCTTATGGTGTTAACAACTCTGAGAAAAACAGACTATATAATCTCTTACTGTTTCCCATTCCCTCACTCCCTGCAGCTATTAATCCATTCAGTAAATGTATTATATATAGTGATACACTCCAGGAGCTTGTAGACAATTAAGTAAACAATTAGAAAAACCGTACCAGGTTGCATCAGCATGTTAGTGGAGGAGCAGGGAGAATCGCAAGGGTTCACTTGCTCAAAAACCTACTTTGGCTTTCTCTCTCACTCAGAAGGGGGAAGAAAAAAACCCACATCAATGCTAACTGGAACTCTCCTGACAGTTGAATTCATGTTTGTATGATAGAATCACAAAAAACACATTGCTGAACTCTCTCATGAGTTCTATACCCACATTCAATTGCTTTCAAAACACCTTGACACAATGTCCTTTAGAAACATCAATCTTCAAAACCAACTTGAGAATTTTCCTTCAAATCCCTATGTTGGTGGATAGTGTCACCATCTACCGATCATTCAGAACTCCAAAGTCAGCCAGGACCTCTCGTTCACCTACTCCCTCATTGCCCATGTCTCTTCCCAATCCATTGGTTAGGAAGACATGTGAGGTCAACATACAAAATGTTATCAGTATCCCCATTGCCCTAGTTCAGACTGGCATAATTTCTTCCTTGATTAATTCACAGTCTCATGATGGTCTCTTGGATACCACTCCGTTTTCACAGTCTCGTTAGAGTACTTCTTTTATAAGCAAGTCAGATTATGTCATAAGTTGACTTACAAGCTTCTGAGGACTCTCCATACCCAAATGATAAGACCAAAATTCCTTAACAGGTCCCTCCCAGTCAGGCTACATATTATATTTTCAGTCTTTCTACCCCACTAGACAATTAGCTTCACCAGGGCAGAGACTAGGCCTTATTTATCTTTGTAGACTGAATGTCTAATGTAGCATATGACATAGTATTTGCTCAATAAATCTTTGCTGAAGATTGGAGATATACGAGGTGTAATAAAAAAATATGGTGAATGCTGCTGCCGAGTGTCATCCAACAGAAAGGCAGGGATCTTCAATATGAGAAGTGGCACATCGAACCTTAGTAACAGTGTGTGACAAGTTTCAACTTGTTCAGCGCAGTCAGTCATGTGTGAGCTACGGTTGAGAGAAGGTGAGTTTTAAAGTGTGTCGTAAATCATCCTCCATCATGACAACGCTCCGTGTCACACATCGCTTCTGGTACGGCAATTTCTATCAAATAAAAACATTACGGTGTGTCCCCATCCACTTTATTCACTGGATCTGGCACCTTGCCACTTCTGTCTCTTCTCCAAAGTCAAAATGAAAAGGTGAATGTTTTGAATCGATTCAGGACATCGAGGCAGCCACGACAGTGCAACTAAAGACACTCACGAAAGAGGACATCCAGAACTGCTTCAGAAAGTGGAAAGAACGATGGGACAAGTACGTTTGAAGTGAGGGGGGAAGGTATTTTGAGGGCCATTAATGGCAATGTGTCTTTTACTGTAATAATTTTTTTTTAATTTAAACATTCACTATATGTTTTGATCACTCCTTGTAAATGTGATGCCTTCCCATTGTATGTATGTACTTCCTTTCAAGTTAAAATAGTCCATGCTGCATTTTGCTGTGGACTGTGGCAGAATGAACTATGGCTTTGCCAGCCTCCTGTATCATCCTCCTCATCATCATCCCTAGAACTGCAGTGAACATTCAGTCGCTGAGCTCTTAGTGCCGATGATGGATGCTGTACTGTAGACCAGGGAAAAAATGTAGCTCACTTTCAGAGAGAAGGTTGCATTCACATCCTGGACAGTTATAAATAAGGCTTGAACACAGGAATGAGTTCATAAGAGTGATTTGTTTTTAGTGAACAAAGACTGAAGTCGATATCATTGCCTTGGTAGCAATGATCTGTAATGGAGCTTTGTTAATTGGCAACTGGGCAAGAAATGAAAAATTGATATGGCCTCAAAGGCAAAGATTGGAGCTCTTCTACATTTAGTGGGATCTTTCGGAGTCTCTAGAGAGACATACACCTAGAAATTGTGAAGAAAATTTGTGCTTGAGGAAAGACAGATTTTATTTATATATATATATATATATATATATATATATATACACACACACACATATATATGTAGATATATATGTGTATATATGTATATATATATACACATATATATACATATATATATAAAATCTGTCTTTCCTCAGGCACATATACACACATATATATATGTATATACATATATATGTATATACATATATATATATAGTTTGTGTGTGTGTGTGTGTGTGTGTGTAAATGGAGAAAGAATTAGTGAGAGAAGTATCAGATTTGAGTATCTTTTTTCTCCCCTTATAAAAGTGATAGGTGTTCATTTTAGAGATATTAGGAAATAAATTTAAAGAAGAAAAAATCAGTATTAATCACAACATCAGGAATAATAACTTAATATTTTGGATTATTAAGTTCTGGTCTTTCTGTACATTTATATACATTGCGTAACATGCTGTTAAAGACTACAGCCTCTGGCATCAAATAGACGTGATTACAAGTCCCAGTTCTGCCACTTACTCCCTTATTGGCCTTGGTAAGTTATTTATTTAAACTGTCTAAGCTTCAATTCCCTTTTCCACAAAATAGGGATGATAATAATATGTTATTCATAAGGTTTATTTTGAACATTAAATGAATAACATACATGAAGTTCTTAGTATGGTACCTAACACACATAGTAAATACATGAGAAAGGTTGGGTAGTGGGGTTTTTTCTTTTTTTAACAAAATGTATATATATATATATTTTTAAATTGGTTTTATTCTCTGTGTATATATTTATGTAGTCTTGCATAATGCTTTTTCTAATACCTTCTAAGTCTTTCAATATATTCTATCATATGACTCTACAATAATTTATTTTACCATCCTACTGTGGTTAGAAAACTAGTTTGTTTTCAGTTTTTAACAGTTATGAATAATACTGCAACTAACGTTCTTTAGCTTAACTTCTACCATATTCATGATTATTTTCTTAGGATAAATTTCTGGAAATGGAATTACTGGATTAAAGGGCATGGATATTTGGAAATTCTTGATACCCTGTGCCAAACTATTCCCCAGATAAGCTACACCAATTCATTCTCCCTCTAGCCTAGGACGAGAAGTCTCATTTCTCACCCTCATCTACAAATGTTCACACAGTAGTCTCCCCTTATCTGTGGGCTATATATTCCAAGACCCCCAGTGAATGCCAGAAACGCTGAATAGTACAGAACCCTATACTCGTATATACTATGTTTTTTCCTATAACACATACCTATGACAAAGTGTAATTTATAAGTTAGGCATAGTAAGAGATTACCAACAATAATTAATAATAAAATAAAACAATTACAATGATATCCTGTAATAAAAGTTATGTGGATGTGGTCTCTTTCTCTCCAGTAATTTTTTTATTTTTTGGTTCAAATCTACTCCTGAATCTGTAACCATCCCTTACTTCCGGTAAGTGGCTTGGTGTCATTTGTTTTGGGGCTCCCTTGCTGAGGACTTCCAACAGGCTCAATGCTTTCTTGTGTAAAACATTGCTGTCAGTTTGAACACGTTTTCTGTGCATGTTTTCTACCACACGTTCAATGCCTTGTCCATTTAAACAAAGCACTTACCGTTCACAGTGGCTGTAACTTGCAGTTTGAGGTGAGACAACAAAACTAGTATGAATTTATTTTGCGTTCTTCACAATTTCACAGGTAGAGGATTCATTCTTACCATAGCTCGTGGAAACCTCAGCATACAATTTTTTTCTTTCTTTATTAAGTCAAGAACTTTCTTTCACATTTTCACTTAAAAGAAGCACTTTATGGCTTCTCTTTGGCATATCCAAATTGCAAAAATCACTACTCTTGCGCTTTGGGGCCATTATTAAGTAATATAAGGGTTACTTGAACACAAGCACTGCGATACCATAGCAGTCAATCTGAAAACTGAGACAGTTCCTAAGTGACTAACATTTAGCACTGTGAGCATACGCTGAACAGAGGGACGATTCACATCCTGGGTAGGACAGAATGGAAAGGTGTGAGATTTCATCATGCTACTCAGAATGATACACAATTTAAAGCTTGTGAATTGTTATTTCTGGAATTTCTCACTTTAATTTTTTTGGACCATGGTTGACCGCAGGTAATTGAAACTGCTCAAAGCGAAACTACGGATAAGGGGCGACTACCATATACACGTACATACATATTTAAATCTTTCCAATTTAGTAAGCAAAAACACCCTCCCAATTTAAATATTTAAGTATTACAGTATTATTTGAAGTCATATTTCTCTGGGATATGTAATATTAATATTGGTGATTTACATGGATGAGACGTACCCTTTCAAGGCTATGTTAAAGAAATTGGTATTATTCTACAGAAGATCAAAGGGGAAATTTCATTACTCTCTTCAAGGGTGTAAGAGGTCTAGGTGCAGGAATTGTTTCCCATGTTGTGTGTGATTTAACTAAACAAAAGGAACTGAGCTTCAATTAAAATAGGAGAGACTTCTCTTGAATATACAACGGCAGAATGGCAACTTTCAAAATGATGAAATACTGGGAGGTCCCCAGGGAGAGCCTGGGGCCCTGCAGCTCTTAAGACCAGCATAGTCACCTCTTGACTTTGGGTGGCTAGAGGGTCAGTGTCCTGAGGAAAGAGGCACACTACTTGATCTCTTTGGTCTCTTCCAATATGCAGTTCTGGAGTTACTTTAGTGGGGTGTTGATTTTGTGATATTTTGGGGACTAGAGAGAGTTTTATTTCAATGCATATGTCACGTGACCTTTTTGAACAGATGAATGAAGCTCTGTTTAGAACCATTTCTCCCTTTTCAAGTTCAGACACGTGCAATGCAGTCCTGCCATCAGCTGTCTTATTTAAAACAGGTTAATAACTAGCGATAATGACCACAGTCTTTTAAAAATAAAACTTTCTGTATCTGTGCTTTTCATGCTTGGGCCGTGTTTTATGCAAAGGGGTATTTACTGTTAAAAAATATGTTTCATGGCAGAGTACATAATGAAGAAATAACTAGTGCAAAAATGCTGTTATTTTTGTTACTGACCAGTCTACCCCAGCTCTTCCCCCTGGATTCTTTCGCACAAAGAACACATTGTTATTGGAGCCATTACAGAGCTCCTGTGCTTTGCCAGGCTCTGCGGGGCTCGAGGGAAATGGCTATAGATTGCAGCAGAAAAGTCCGTCAGATGGATCACATGTGACCCCACTGTTTCTAGGAAAGAACACACGAGAACACTTCAGCTGAATAGAGAGATTTTCCAAATGTTTTAAATCAGTTTTGAGACAAAAAGAGGAAGATGCTAAGAAATGGATTTGGCCTATATACATCTGACCATGCGGTGCCCATTTCTGTGGACTGCAGACATTAGGGGCTTTCATGTGGATAGGGACCTTACGGGGAAAAAAACCCCAGCCCATCACAACAATTAAGCAGCAATTGAAGAAAAGCTGGCAAGAAAAGATGGCCTGTGTTAGTACAATAGCTCAGGGGCTTTTCATTTGGGGGCATAAAGACAGAACAGAGAATGTTGTTTTCTTTTTAAAGCCCTTTTAAAAATGGTAACTGCATCTTGCTCTTGTAGATGTATTACTTATGACATCCCAGTTTTCATCCGTTCATGATTTTACATTAGAGTTAAATCTCTGCAGCTTGAATCTCACGGCTGAGTTAGCCAGAGCCCATAAAATATTGAAACCTTTAGAGCAGCAGCCAGCCAGGTTGAGAGAAGTTCATGTCCAAAGCTGAGCTTTCGATGCTGAGACATCCCAATTGGAGTGTAGTACAGAAAAAAGCACTGATAAAATTTTCATAAAAATGAGCTAAGGATATTGCTAGCATGCTTCTCAGCATCTATATGAAAACTTAATCTGAGCTAATGGAAAGGATATGAAAGCCTTTCTCAATTCAAACACAGTCAATGCATGATTCATAAATTATTGTCAGAGAAGTGATTCAGCTCCCAGATTTATTCTCTTTTGAGTAGAAGCAACCAGAGGAAAACTGGGTCTTTTTGACCTTTAATGCCAGCAAATTTTACAGTAGAGATGTCAATATAACCAAGTAAACCGGTCATTTCTCCAAATAGTAACAAAATACCCTCACATACCCAGGGCGAGCTAATATCAACTTGGCCCACTAGGTTACTGACAGTACATTCAGAGCAGCAAATACCAAACATCTGAACTTATCTGGCTACACAGGACTGAACAGCATCTCTGTGTTGCCGTGCCCACATCTGCTACTGCAGTTTGGGTGAAATGTGGCTCTCAGCTGTCCCCACACCTTCATACCCTTGGGGTGATGAGAACGCAATCACATTTCCCTGTAAAGAAGGTGGTATTATTATTATTATCATTATTATTAACAGCTCAATTTTATAAATGGAGAGGAGCTCAGGTTTGTGTATTGGATCATAAAAGGGATAGTGTTATACGGAAATTGGTCAGATTAATGTGAAACAAGTTTAAGTAGGACAATAAGATGGAAATGTAAACAGTCCGGCATGTTAGGAATCCTGTTAGACGTGTCCTTTTAATTTTATATTTCTTCATCCGTCAGCTATGTTAGCCCCCTACAAAATACTAACCATTGTGGAGAATATAAAGATGAAAATACAAACCATATCTTTAAGGAGTTAATAACCTTATGCAATAGAACCATAGAATTTCAAACTTGAAAAGTCCTTAAAGATTGTTTAGTCCAGTCCTTCTCCTCTTTAGAACTTTAATATTTTCTCCGACATTGCCATTTAGTAGGCAACCCACCTAGATTGCGTGTGCTTGATGAGAATCCCTGCCTTCAGTTAACGGTGTTTTCCTCTTAGCCAACCTCCCATATTAGAAGCCTAGAATCAATTTTGATTCCTTGTCTCTCATCCCCCTGCACTCAGGACCACCACGTGCTGCAAGTTCTATCTACCAAGGTTTGCCGAAACAGTCTGGTCTCCCAGCTGCATTACCGCGGCCTCTGCTCAGGCTTAATTATCTCTCAC
Organism: Rhinolophus sinicus; assembly: GCF_036562045.2. Lineage (NCBI taxonomy): Eukaryota > Metazoa > Chordata > Mammalia > Chiroptera > Rhinolophidae > Rhinolophus > Rhinolophus sinicus. The sequence goes on along the minus strand of NC_133756.1, from coordinate 52,690,948 downwards.
TAGGGCTGTTCAAATACTCTCCAACAAATGTCCCTTATGATCACTTATTCTTCCAATTTACTCTGCCTCCTGTCCCAGGATTTCTTTCTAAGACAGATGTGATCATGTCACTTGTGTTTTTAAAAGACTTTTCAGGCTCCTTATTACACAATTGATTCCAAGCTCATTAGCACGCTTTTCAAGGCTCTCGCAATATGACTCTGATATACCTTTCTGGGCGCATCTCCATGCAACCATGCTCTCTCTAGTCTAGAATAGTAGTTCTCACCTTCTGATTGCATGTGAGACCCACCTGTAGGTAAAGCTTTTAGCAAATACCAAACTTGAGCCCATCCTGAGATTAACTAGGAATTTTTGGGCACAGGACACAGACCTGAGTATATATTTTTAAAGTTCTCCAAGTGAGTCTAATGCACAGCCAGGGTTAAAATTATTGTTCTAGGAGTACCGGGTCACTTCCTCTTCTTTGAACGCCCATGGGTTTTCATACCCCTCTGCCTTTGTTTAATCTGTTATCATGGCCTGAAATCCCAGTCACTTGAAATCCCAGTACCTAGAACAAATGTAAACATTTGTATGTAGAGTGGTGTTTTCCGAGTGGTCAGCATATTGAGGGGACTTTAAGGAATTCAAGAAGTTTATTCAGAAGAAAGACACCGGGGGAAACATTTACTAAGCATCACACCGCATTCTGGGGACTGTTCTGTGGGCTGGGGATATAGTGAAAATGTTTGGACCATAGACTGGAAGTTCCATGAGAGTAGGAATCATATCTGTCTTGTTCCATGTTGTAATTCTAGCCCACAGAACAGTCCCCAGGATATAGTAGATGCTCACTAAATGTTTGTTAAAAGAATGAATGTAAATTTGAGGTGCCTCTGAGATTTCAAGTAATGCTGTCCTAGAATTTTTGGCTATGCCATTTCCTCAGTTCAATATTCCAGTTAATTTAATATATTTTTTGAATTATGAATCTGTCACTTAAAGTATGTGCTTTCTCCCAAGTTTTCATTATTTGCAAATATATGTATTAACCAACAGAGCAGAGGTTGTGCATACTTTTAGTTATGTATGATGTATGGAAGTGCCCATAGCTCCATCAGTCATTTATGAAGTGCATTCTGTGTACCCAATAATAAGTAAAGAATGACTACAGTGAGAATTCAAGAGCAGTGTAGGATTTAGTCTTCCCCTCAAAGATCTTAAAATCTAGTTGGAGACTAAATCATTACAGAATAAAATAATAGGAAGATGGCAATCTATCACTAAGCCAATAAATATGTTACATGAGAAATTTAATAATAGAGATATTCCTCTGCTATTTATGAAAAGCAAGGCTATTTCTCACACTTGAGTGTGAGTTATCAGAAGACAAACACAATTACATCTTGAGGCAGAAAGCCGCACCCAGATGTTGTGTTAGAATTCTGTCCCTTCTTGGCCATTGCTGAGCCCTACAGTGGTCCTGTGTGATATTCTGCTCAAAAGAGGCCTGATAATCATATGTTCCAGGGTTTTTAAAAAGATATTTGTGCAATTGGAAGTCAAGTGTAGAGTCAGCGCTATCTGTATTTTTGATTTTAAGATCTGTATCTTAAAATTTAAGGTCTATGAAAAAATATAAGTAATTAGGTCAGCTTGAAGTCTTCCTTGCTGAATCTCCTGCAGCAGATGACGGCAGACAGCATGTGCTGACCACCTCCCTCCACACCAGCGCCTTCCCAGAGCCTCTTGCAGCTCACGAAGGAGGCCCCAACGGTGAGAAGGGCTGGGGGCCTATTGCCAGCTTCAGGGATAGTAGCCAAGCTATAGCAGTAAAGCCAGGGCATTGTATAAGTCACCTCTGATTTTGAGAGCTGTTTCTCTCCTTAAGGGATTGCCTTACATGCCAAAATGTATAGGATACATACCGTAGAAGCCAAGAGACGTGGAATAAGAACCAATGTGTTATTTAAATCGTGCCTAGGGGAAGCAAGAAGGTTCTTCTAATTAGCTTTTCAAAATCACTGTGATCACAAGGCTGGGATCAGAAAATAGGATGAGGTATCCTTGTATACCTGTGTGTGGAACATTTCAAAACACTTATGGTAATTGTGCAACATCAATAGAGCTGCTATTTTAAGAGCTGCTGGAAATAAAATTCTACTGTGTAGTGAAATGTTGGTCTTTGTGCTAGAAGATTAAAGAGAACACGCTCTCGTTTATGTCCCTTTTTCATATGGGGCACATGATTGTATTAGCAGTATTACCAAACTCCTTAAAAGATGTACCTTAATTGGGTTGATTTAAAAACAAAACAAAACAAAAAAACAGAAAAAAAAACAAAAACCTGAAATCAGCTTCTCACCTGAAAAACTAAATATCTAAGTAAAAGCCCTGGGAAGCAGGGATGTTTTCTTGCTCACAGTTTCCTTACACTGTAGCAGCATCCAAGGCTATTTGGTCTCGGGGTGTCTGTCACCTATAGACTCATTTTACGAGCGCTGACCTCATTTGCTTCCTTTGTTTTTAATTGCCTGAGCAGCAGTGAAAAAGGAGGCAAAGAATACCATTACTGCTCGCCAAGTTAACATACATAAATGGCACTGTTATATAGGGAGACTGTAATAAGTCATGTGACAGAGAGCAAAGGCAGCCCAGCGTGCAAAGGGAGCAATTTTCTGCCCCGCAAACAGCACTTCAGGTGCTGTCGTTCATCTTTCTGTGACTTGCTCTGTCAAAGTCTGCCCAGAGCAGAGGTGTTCAGGGACCCAACAGGCCATAAGTGTCCAGCTGAAAAACCTGGGAGATATCCCCAGGCCCTAGGAGTTCACTTTTTCAGTTGCACTGATTTACTTCAGAATGCTCCTTCAGGGAATTTCTACCTTCCATTGCTTTACTTTCCCATTTCCTTTCTTGTCATCTTTAAAAATCCATTAAAGATCACACAGGCAGTTTCTGCAGGCTCAAATTTCTGAGAGTTTCTGTCGCTTGATAAAATGCACCCTTTCAGTAGGCTGTGGTCTCTTTTGTGCTATTAGGGCCTAGATACTATTAAGGTTTTTAATTAGAGGTGGTGATCATAGATCAAGGCAGCAAAAGATGGCTGGAATTCTCAGGGAAGGCAACATTTTTCCATCTGGGGATCTAAAATGGCTACTTGGTTCACAGATCCAGGATAGAAACACTCACTAAGGACTATCAAAACGGGGGGAAAAAATTAAAATGTATTCCACATTCCCCATTTCCCCCTAATTATTTATTTGAAAGGCCTCCAATTGCCAAGGTTAAGTGTTTATTGTCAACACCCACGGAAGGCTACTTTGGGAAAAGAAATTCTGCTTTTAATATGTTTACAAATCCCATTTCCAAGTATACACCTTACACAGATATCTCCTGAAATCTTTCCTCCCACTGAGTCTTCTGTCCACAGCCTTCCACACAATTCCTTCGCTGTATAATATGCATGCAGCCTTCTCCACAATACAGGAAGATTATATTCAAATGCCACCTTGCTGCTCACATCATATTAATTCAGATTTGTCTATCATCTTGTGTGGTTGCTGCTTTGCCTTAGGTATTATAATAACAATACCACACCTGTCATATCCTACTAGCACTGCCTCACCTCGAAAATTGCTCTAATACTGCATAGAATCTCACAGACTATTTTTTATTAAAAAAAATTTTTTTTTGCACAAGCTTACTCATTACAGCATAATAATTGAACTTTCATTGGAAGCTTCCACATATATTTTTACTCTATATTTCGGCTAGTGCAGCATGTGTTACGTGTTGATTCTATAGCAGATTGAATCATTCAAAGCCAGCCTTTTTTGCTCGTGGGTAAAACATCTTGTTTCCTTTTTAAGCTACTGCCAATCTCTATTTGGGTAGCTTTAGTAAGTCAGATTTTTCAAATAGATGAACAGCTACTCAAACTGTTACTTATTTGCAGACTTTAATATTAAGCAATACTGTATGGCTGTATGAAAAGATGTCTCAAAGTTCTGGATTGAAAATCTGAGCTTAATATTTCATTTCTTGTGACAAATGACAAACATTTAGATGTACATGTTTAAAAACAAAATACAGTTTCTTTGAAACACATTTTTCAGAGAAATCCAAAGTGTGGCAAATGCCAAATAGAGATTTTTTTTCGAAATAATATAGACAGATTTTGCATTAATGCAATTTTTTTAATTGTGAAAACTGCTTAAGTTATTTTCAAGTGTCTACAGCATTAGGTAATTTGGTCTCAGAGCTTATGAGGATTCTGGCTGCTTTAATATAGCATGCTAAATTAGAAAAGGCTACCTTTTAAGTGCTATGTAACAAAAACAAATGGTACATTTAAAGCCTACCACTGCCATATAATGTATGCCATGTTCCAGAGAGAAGAGTAAGTTACTGAGAACAAATACCATCTCATTGGCTAAAAAGCCGTCACCAGTGTCTGTTCACATAATTAAACTGGACATGTTTTAGAAGAACGAAATGACAAAGATACACTGTTAAGCTGCAGATAGTATTCAATGACATTATCAATTGCAGAGATTCCAAGGTTTGCATATTAATTGAGGAAAGGTGCTAATTTGAGTGTTTTAAGCGCCATTCACAAGGCTGTTTACATGCTTTGTTCCACCTGGACCTATTTGGAGGTTTGTCAGAAACCTAACAAGCAGAAAAATATTGCATTTGAAAATACACATGCATGTTTAATTAAGCCAGGGCCACTGAACATTCCTCAATATATTTAGCTGGTGAGGTTTAAGCTCCATCAGAGTATCAGGCATTATCACCTTTTGAAGTACTGCCGAATCTTTAATATTTAAAGCACAAAGCAGACTGTAATAAAAAATTCTAGCAGACCCTAGAAGATTAAAGATGCTTTATAAATGTGACAGTTTGTAAATGGAACACCAGTATTAAAGGATCCCTCCGATATTTCACAGCATATTTTTCAGGTGTATGCTAAATTATGAATACAATTAAATAGCTGTAATTATTCTCAAGGAGTGGGCAGCAAATGTAAATGCCCACGAAATTTGCAATTGACTGCAGAATAGGGATTTATAGCACAGCAGCCTGAGTGGGCAAGGTAAATCTTTCTAGTAGGTATCAACCAAAGCTCTTTTAAATCCAGTGAGAACTTCACTCACCCCATCTGATTTGGGTCCTTTAGGAGTCTGAAGCTAATGACTGTCCTGGATGAGTGCACAACTGCAAACAGATGTGTTGGGGAAGAATTAACCAGGGCTGTGACATCTAGAGGCGTGTGTCTTAGGAGCCACATCTGCAATTACCATTAAACAAAAGAAGTCTGTGACGCGTGTGTCTTTGACATACCGATATGATCAAACACAAGCAGCGCCCGGCATAGAGTAAGCTCTAAACAAATGATTTGTGGAGGGAATGAGTGAACGAATGAGTGCGTAATAAATATAAAATGATGTGCCTAGTCTAATAACCTTAATATTTTCATTAAATGAATTTTCCTGGAAATTAAGTTTAGCTTGATTTAGTCAAAACCATGAAAAATAGGGCGAATAGTGGTATATTTTACACTCAGAGCGAGAACATGTATCACAGTGTTTTTATCACAGTTATCAAATACTTCTTTGGGTGGTGAGAAAACGTGGGCCTCACAAGAATAGGCATTGCTCTGATGCCAATCACCTATGGTTGCCTGGCTGAGTCATTGAAACTCGATTAACTTCAGCTTCCACTCCTGTAAAGTGGGGATAATAATCCCTTTTTGTAAGAATTAAATAAGATCATGAATGACAAGACCTTTGCTTGGTGCAGACACATAGGAATTGCTTAATAAATAATAACCTTTCATTGAGAAAGTCAGCAAGGGTTAGAAGTGAAAAGCACAGGCTCTGGCCCAGACGCCTGAGTTTGACACCTGGCACTGCCACTCGACTAGCTGGCTTTAGGCAGGCCCTTTGAGCTGCCTGCCTCAGTTTTCCTATCTCTAAAATGGAGATGATAACTGAACCTACTCTACACGGGTATTTTGAAGATTGAATGAGTGGGTATTTGTATAATGCATAGAACTGGGCATGGCACTTAGTAAGTACATAAGGTTTTGTGAAATAAGACGAGCATTAACTCTGACTGCCACAGGAGACTTTTCTGAAAAGGGGTGTTGAAACTGTTATAAGCCCATGAGGCAAATGAACCGTACTTCAGAAGGAACCCAGGAGAAGCCTGTGTTATTAGCTCTGTACCCTCTTAGGCGTCTGTGACAGAGGGCAAAGAACTGTGGGGGCTGAGTGTCCGCTCAGGACTTAGGGCTCAGCATGGCTTCTCCAAAATCTTGAAAAATAATGTGGCTATTGGGAAACTTTTCACTATGTTAAGAAGAATAGGCACCTCTCAGCCATTTACCTGAGCAGGAGAAGCTGGCGTTTCCTATCAACTGCCCCACTGAGACCCTGGGCCCTTCCCAGTCTCCAGTTAGATGGCTGAGGATATTAGCTCTTGCTCACTGAGAACCTACTTACTGCAAGTGCTCTACAAACATATCCTCATTCCTCAGACCTACCCCAGGAGGAAGGCGCTATTGGTTATCAGCATGTGACAAAGGAGGAAACTAAGGCCCAGCATAGTCATTTAATTTGCCCCATGTCATAGAGCCAGTAAAAGATGAAGTCAAGACTCAACCCAGGCAGGGTGACTCTAGAGCCCAGATTACTAACCGCTGAGCTATATTGGTTTTTTGTAGCTGAATGTGTGTGACTGCTCAGAAAATTCAAACTGTATTTTTACTTAAGTTCTAGTGAGTCTTGGTGTTGAGGTAGAGTGATGACCACTGCTCACATTAATGTTTATATAATTAGAGTGTGTGTATTGTGTGTGTGTGTGTGTGTGTGTGTGTGTGTGTGTGTGTTTGGGAAGGTATATGTATGTGTCTATTTACTTCAAGGTGTCCAATGAAGCAGAACTTAAAATTCTTTTTGCCGGAGAAGCAGTAACTAAGAGTGAAGATTCAATGGGCGGGAAAACTTGCATAAAGTGCCAAATTTTCTTCCTTGTAGGAGAAAGAAATTAAAATCCCGGCCTTTTCCTTTTTGAGATTCCACATTATTAGAGTTTTTCTGATAGATTAAGATGACCCAGGCTAACTTTCTGTTGGAAAAATATACTCAAGGTCCCCAGAGAATACGCTCTCCATGAAGGAAGTGTATTTTGATGATGTTGTTCAAACCCAGGCCCTTTAGGGGCAGAAGGGGAAAGAAAAGGGCTGGTTTCTACACAATTTATGACCAAAATGAGAAACTTCATCGGACTCAGCTCCCAGCCTAGTGGTCATTCTTTGGAAACAATATCTGATCAGTGAATGACAGTGACGATTCATAACATTAGGAAACTAAGTGTCAAACATTGTAATAAGTGCTCCCACTTTGTTCATGCTTTCTCGTATCCATTCCCTTGGGTTGTCCCTTCTTGCCTGGGTTTCTGGGCTTGGCCATGTGACTGTGACTTGCTTTGGCCAATGGGAAATAGCAAATGTGAAATAAGCAGAGACTTGAAAACAACTTGCGCATTGAGATTGGCCCTCTCTTGCTGTTCTTAGGTCTCTGCCACCATGTGAAAGATCCTGGACTAACCTACTAGATGGTTAAAATATGAGTGGCACAGCAAGATACCAAGTGAGGTATCTGTCAACTGTCAGACATAAGATTGAAACCATCATAGATCAAGAGCTGCCAGCCACCCTGACAACTCACTGTAGATACTTGAGCAAGCTCAGCAGAGATCAGCCATCCATCTCAGGCCATAAATACTACCCAGCCCTCCCTAAGACTCATAAACTAAATACATATTTTAAACACTAACTTTTGGATGTTTGTTACGTAATGAAAACAAACTGATACTGGTTCTAAGGAGTGGAGACTTTCCACAACAAAACCCCCAAATAGGTGGCATTGGTTTGGGAACTGAGCTGTGGATAGAAGCTGGAAAAATGGCAAGAAAACTGCGATAGCAACCTGGAAAAATGTCAACCCATGTTATAGTAATAAAACAGTGAAACAATTGGCACAGCTGTCTCCTTGCCTGCAGAAACTTGGAAGATAAAAAATGTACTTAGGGACCTAGTAAGTTGATTTCCAGGCTGAATGGTGATGGTGTGAGTTGGTTTTTTATTTCTTTTGGAGGTCTATGACAAGGTGAGGAGAGAGGGAGGCAGAAAGGGAGTGAGGGAGTGAGGGAGTGAGGGAAGAAGGGAGGGGAGAGACGGGGGGGGAAGAGAGAGAGAGAGAGAGACAGATGTGTAAGAAAGAACTGTTTGGTTTGCAAGCACAATTAAAAGTGAACATAGAAGGCACTGCACCTGCTGGGTTGAAAAACAAAACCATTTCTCATCCCCAATCTCCCCAATCCTTTAAAGGTTCTCAAAGAGAAAGAGGCTTGAGGCCAAAAATTGAACCAAAGGTGTAGCTGTAAAACACCATTTTAAGACCTCTGAAAGATGTAAGCTGACACATATGTACCCTTCAGTTAGCCAAAAGGGCTTCTAAGAATCTTATGGACATGGTCTCATAGAAGGTTAATCTAAAATAGCTATGAAAGAAATCTAAAGAAAGAGGCATATCTAGAAAAGAACTGTGAGTGTGGCATTTTGGACTGTGATCTAACATAAAATTTCCACAGAGTTTTCAAAGAAAATGTACCACCCCAAAGGTTGATCAGCTTAGACTAAAAGGGATGGAAAGTGTTTAAACTGCACAAAGTCCTCTGAGCCTCCAACATTCTAGGCAGGGCGAGGCTGAAAAATCTACAAAGCTGCAAACGTGGAGCATTTCTTATGGAAAATCTCAGAAAAGGAGCAACCAAGAGCTAAGAGTGGAGCCAAGAGCTATAGGGAACCAAAGGGACCAAAGCTTTGTCATCCCCAAACTGCCTTTTGGGACATTCATTTTTAAGCTGGTTATTAAGAAACAAAAGACTCAAAAGACTCAAAGAGAACCTTTGACACTCCTCCTTCCCTGTGTAAGAAATTCAGATGGAAAAACTTGCTTCAGGAAGGGAACCTTAGCATACTCACCTTGGCTTAATTTGAATTAAGTATGGTAGGTAGGAAGGCTCCAGGCAGGTGCCTCTTAGCTGGATCACCCCTGCATCCCATTAGAGCAAGCATTTGCCTGCCATGTGTGTTCCACTCTTCCTCAACTACCTGTAAATTGCCCATTTTCACTTTTGAAGTCTAAGGACCCATTTCCCCCTTTTCTCTTTTGTCCAAAATGTCATATATACCCAATGTTGCCCCACTGTCTTTGGAACTTTCATGCTTATGTGAATCCCCCATGCACAAGTACTAAAATTTCATTTCCTCCTGTTAATCTCCTATATGTTGCTTGAGTTATTAACTGAGCTAGAAGAATTTAGAAGGTGGGAGGAAAAGTATTATTTTTTTCAGCCCTACAGGAACTGGGCACCCCCAGGAAGCAGAACCAGGACTTAATCAAACAATATTCCTGGTCCCTAGAGTACACGAACGACCTATCTGGGCGATCTATGCCTGACTGAAGTTAAGAATTACTATGGACATGTGACTGCTCTCTGCTTCCCATTCGATCCTCTTACAAATAGTAGTGATTAGCACAGCTGTTTATCACTGTGGCACTGTTGTATGTTGAGTGAGGCACATCACTCATCCTTTTAGTTCAGAGCACTCTAGGTCAAGAGGAACTGCATCCAAGAAGACAAGATTGTGGATCACAGGATGCTGGACCCAGAGCCTAGTGCCATGATGAGACCTCCAGGGAGTCTCTTTTGTATGTGGAAGGGACATGAAATTGTTCAGACTTAAGAAAAGGTTGTGGTTAATTATTAAGTAATGGCTTCTAATTTGTTCATGCCTCTCTTTATCAAAACTGTTGGGTAACCCCTCACAGTGCCTCTGGGTTTCACTGTGTGGATTGTTTTGGCCAATGATGAAATAGCAAATGTCTTCCAAGCAGTCTTAAAAACAGCTTGTGCATTGAGGCTGTATCTCTCTTGCTGCTCTTGGATCTTTCCTGCCGTATGAAGAATTCTTGGCAGGCCTGCTGGATGATGTGAGGCATCTTGTTGCCCCTGTTACCCCAGTTGACAGCCTGCCAAACCCTGAACTTGTGAGTGAGGCTGTTCTTGTTTATCCATCTTCCAGCTTTTCCCTGCTCCACCTCCCCCCATATCCACAGACATATGAGAAAACCTAGCAGAAGATGGTCCAGAAAAGAACTGCCCAACTGACCTATATAATCCTGAGATTAAATTCATAGTTTTTTTTGTTTGTTTGTTTTTTTGTTTTTGGGTTTTTTTTTTAAGCTACGCAGCTTTGAAGTGGTTTGTTTTGCAACATTGCCTAACATACCCAGTGATTTTTGGCAAGGAATATCCAAGGATAAATGAAACACGGAATGAGTAGCATAGTTCATTCTGAAGAGCCACTAAGACCTCTACAGGAACCTGCACTAATTTAGGGGCATTTTTGATATCCCTGAGCTTAACATTGGATGATAAACCTCCCTTTCCTATTGCCACCTCCATATCTTACAAACTACTGCTAGAACAGCAGTGAAATCATGGTTGCAATGGTCATGGATTCATTCCTTCATTTGTGTATTCATTTATTAATTAACAAATATTTTTTATTTCTTTTTGTTTTAGATCCTGGACTTACAGTTGTGGAAAGACAGACACAGTTTCTAGGAAACTGCCTTTGAGGAACATACATACAGGTGAGAGGTTCAGTAAACACATTTGTTAGATAATTCAAGCCATGTGTTTTCACGGGCAACAAACGTTTGATAATAGCCAATGAGGGGGCAGTTTTGGATTGTGATAATGAGTTTCTGAGAACTGGGTAATACTTAGTTTTGGAAAACTATTAATATTTAAGTACTAAAATAAATGTTACCTCGTTAATATCACAAGTAATAAATCAGGTCAGATCAGAGAGAAGGAGATAGAGGTTGAGTATGTTCACTAAATTGAAACCATACAGTAAATACTTTTTGAAAAGATAACCTACTCTTTTTACTCAGTATTATTTTTTCCTATGTGATTAAACATTATCATACAATCGTATTTCTAATTGACACACTATTGTCCATAGTATAAATGTTCTATAATATATTTCACAAATCTCCTATTGTTACACTTTTTCAAAAATTTTAAACGTTATAAGTGATCTTAAAATAAGCATCTTATATGAGATCCTTTTTCTTACTATTTTCTTAACATTTTCTGGATTTATGCTTATTTTTAAATCATTAAATGTCTATTGCAAAATTGCCCTCCAAAAATAATTCTACCAATTTACACTTCCAATATCATTTCATAAGATTGGGGCATAGTTTTTAGGTGGAATTTATTTAGTTACTTTCTTCATAGAAACATTGCCATGTTATGCTAAGAGTTTACGACATACAATAAATGCTGTCAATTAAATCTCAAAAGAATTCATTGCAATGAAAACCTAATGTGCATTTTCTATGTACCAGACATTGACTTCATTATTACGTCATAGTTAAACAGGAGTAAGGAAATGCAGAAAGTGACAAAAGTGACCCAAATTAAACATAACACATACCCCAGGATACCTCCTGAGGAAAGTACTAATGGTATTAGAAAAGTTTTTGCATCAAAAGTCAGGAGTCATCTTAATTTGACTCTTAGTTGTGTCACTGGTCAGTTGTAATTACCAATAATAACTAATATTTATTGGTGTTACTAAAATATGCCAAATAATACATTAACTATTTTAAAATGTGCTGTCTCATTTAAATCTTACAGCTATCCTAACTACCATTATTATTCTAATTTTACAAAGGAGACTGTTGACACTACGAGAAGGTATGTCATTTACCCAAGGTCTTAGAGGTAAGCTGCAGAGCCATGATTAAAATCCAGTCGTGTGTGACTCTTGGCCAAGGCTTTTATCTACTGGGCCACACTGCTAGCTGGGCAAATAGCTTACTTGTTTTAGAGTCCAGTGCATTTATACTTAAAACAAGGAATTCAAGCTATAAGACCTGTATATTCCTCCTATCTCTAACATTTTGTGATTTGAACATTCCATGTTACCCATATTATCTGCTTAGTGAAGAGAACTTGAAAAATCTTGACCAAACATTGCTGTAGGTTTGGAACTTTCCCGGCAGATAGAAACTTTACGACTATAAATCCCTAACACCTTTTAAGTTTAAGTATAAGGTAAGTGTATCTGACTTTCAAATCTGAGATGCAGTATTCTCCCCCTCCTATTTCCTCTCTCTTTCTGCATCTCTGATTTAAAAAGAAAAGAAAAAGAAAAAGAAAATATTTTAAGGAGAGAAGAGACTTGAAGATACACTGCTTCTAATTCTACTGCAGCAGGGATTGTCAACTTAAACACCTACTGGGAAATATCTTATTAAAATAAATGCATAAAATGGGCCATATGTAAGAGAACACTGTCTTGCTAAGCTGCTTGTATTGCTACCCTGGATAATGCTTACCTAGTTACATTATTTTATAAAATACCATGTAGAAGATTTGTAGGTGACACGGCCAATCAGTCACAGACACTTATCTCCTTTGTATCCAAAAACTCAATAAAATGACAACAAAAGTAGATATAAACCACAAGGGCAAAGAGAATGGGAAAGGATACATATAAAAGGATGAGAGATTTCAACACATTTTTGTAATCATGAAAGCTGATATAGAAATGGTAACTGCCTTAGCAGAGTTGAGAAACTACAGCCTAAAGCCTCTGCAGAAGGAGAGAACTATGAGAATTCTGTAAGCTGATTTACTTTTCAAAACTCTAGAAAGACTCACACTTGGACACTCGTGGTATCTCAAAAGTGTGTTTGTGTGTGTGTTTGTGTGTGTGTGTGTGTGTGTGTGTGATGTGGGTGGTGGGGGCAGAGTATTTGACAAGTGGTAATGACATCAGGGCAACTAGTTAAAATTCCTTTAACAGTAATATTTAACCCCTAGATTCTCCCCCCACCTAGCCAGACAACTTCCTTCTATGCAGGTGATCAAAGAGATATTTTCTAGATAAATATTACTAGAAAAACTCTGAGTTTGGAGGAAAAAAACAACAAAAGGAAAAAGGTAAGCTATAGGTCTACAAAGTTTAAGGGTGAATGTTTTATCTTCTGGCTCTTGCTGATTGCCTTGTCTCACTGAGAATAGTTAGAAGAGCTATACGAGAATAAACATTTTTAAAAGATCTATTTGAAGATGGATTAGAACTACCAAGGCAATCAAGATTTAAGGGAGGAAGAAACCTGACAAAATGAAAGTGTAAAGTGGTAAGACTGATATGCAGCATGGCTTTTCTCTTTAATTTATAAGGGGCAACCAAGAGACTGCAGTTTTATGGGGCTAGAGAGACAAAACTTTAAGTTGGAAATCTGCCAAGATATAGGGCTTTCTATAACACTCCAGACCCCTCAAGGCCTATATCCTAGGAGTAAGGGCAAACCTGAAACAGACCAGTTTCATAAAGATTGTAACCTAGCTTCAAATCATCGACTATATTAAGGAGATTTTTTACCAAACCAAATGGCCTGTCAGAAGCAAATGTACATTAGCTGTGGAGGATAGTAACATTATCAAAATCCTAAAATTTTATGTATGTTTCAAACACAATGTCTGGGATTGAATTTTTTAAAGGCATATTAGAAGACAAAAACAAATGACTGAAAACAAAAATGAAAAGAAAATGAAAAATAAAAGTATCCCAAGAAATCCAGACATTGGAGTTATTAGACAAACACTCTGAAATAACTATCATTAATATGTTGTAAAAAGAAAAAAAAAGGTAAAAACTCAGCAAATAAATGTTATCTATAAAAATGCCTTAAATGGACCTTTTGAAATTTGATATTTGAAATATACAAAAACCAAAATTAAGATAGCAGTATATGGGTTTAAGACATAATTAAAGAGAGGTGAAGAATGGATTAGTGAACTGGAAAATATGTCAATTAAAAGAAAACCTAAAATGTCAGGAAAGCAAGGTTGAAAATTAGGAAAAGACATAAAGGACTAATGGGACTCATGAAAAGATATATTAGTTGGGTAATTGGAATCCTAGTAAAAGAAGAGAGATAATATAGAACACAACCAACATTAAAAGAAATAATTAGCATCTTCGATAAATGGTACTGGGAGAATTAGAAAGCCACGCGCAAAAGAATGAAACTGGATTGCTATCTGTCACCATGTACCAAATTAATTCAAAATGGATCAAAGACCTAAACATAAGACCTGAAACAATATATTGCATAGAAGAAAACATAGGCACTAAACTTATGGACCTTGGGTTCAAAGAGCATGTTATGAATTTGACTCCAAAGGCAAGGGAAGTAAAAGCTAAAGTAAATGAATGGGACTCTATGAAACTTAAAAGATCCTGCACAGCAAAAGAAACCATCAACAAAATAAAGAGGTAACCAACCAAATGGGAGAAGATTTTTGCAAACAACACCTCCAATAAGGGGCTAATATCCAAAATATTTAAGGAACTCATACAACTCAACAACAACAACACCAACAAAAAACAATCCAACTGAAAAATGGGCAGAGGACCTGAAGAGACATTTCTCCAAAGAGGACATACAAATGGCCAATAGATATGTGAAAAAATGCTCAACATCACTAATCACCAGAGAAATGCAAATAAAAACCACAATGAGATATCACCTCACACCAGTTAGAATGGCTATCATCAACAAGACAAATAGTAACAAGTGTTAGGGAGGCTGTGGAGAAAAAGGAACTCTCATACACTGTTGGTGGGAATGCAGACTGGTGCAGCCGCTGTGGAAAGCAGTGTGGAGGTTCCTTAAAAAAACTAAGAATAGAATTACCATATGATCTAGCAATCCCTCTCCTGGGTATCTACTCAAAAATCTGAAAACATTTATCCATAAAGACATACATGCTCCAATGTTCACTACAGCTTTATTTACGGTGGCCAAGACATGGAAACAACCAAAGTGTCCTTTGATAGATGATTGGATAAAGAAGATGTGGTATGTATACACAATGGAACACTATTCAGCCATAAGAAAAGATGAAGTAGTACCATCTGTGACAACATGGATGGATCTTGAAAAAAGTCAGACAGAAAAAGTAGAGAACCATATGAATTCACTGATATGTGGTATATAAAACTGAAAAGAACAAAAGAACAAGACAAATAAATGAAGAAACAAGAACTCATAGACGTAGAAAATAGCTTAGTGGTTACCAGAGGGTAAGAGGGGCAGGGGAGATGGTAGAACTGACTCCAGGTGGTGAACACACAATGTGAGATATAGAAGAAATATTACAGAATTGTACACCTGAAATCTATGTAACTTTATTAACAATTGTCACCCCAATAAACTTTAATTAAAAAAGAGAATTTCCAGAATTTTATAAAATTGATAAAAGATATCAAGCCACATATTCAAGAATCTCTATAAACCCCAAATGTGACACATAGAGAAAACCATACCTAAACACGACATAGTAAAATTGCTAATAACAAAAACAATAGACCCCCCCACACACACACACAATAAGGCCCACAAATGACATATCAATAGGAAAATGGAAGCCGGAAAAGAAAATAACTGTCTACCTAGAATTATGTACCTAGCAAAATGTATTTCAAAAATGAAGACAAAATAAATATATGGTCAGACAAACAAAAGCAAATAACTAGTCATCAAGAGATCTGTATGAAAAGAAATGTTACTAGAATGCTTTTGGTATAACAAAATATATAACACTATACAGAAGGTACAAAATGCAGAAAGTAATGGAAAGTATAAATAATGAGGAGGTTAAATGAATATTTGCTATATAAAATATTAAATGTCTTCTGGGGTTTAAATTATGTTTGTTATTTAAATGTTGAAATACATGGCAATTTTTTTAAAAAGCAGGGGGAAATAAAGTTAAGTGAAAAATGTCTGTTGTAATTTCTAGGGTAACCACTAAAAGAATATATAGGTAGCAAGTTAATAAGGGGATGTAAATGAATAATAAAATTACTTCTTTAATCCAAAAGAAAGTCAGAAAACAGAAATAAGGAACATGGAACAGAACAGAGTAGGTCAAACAAAGGACAAAGAATAAGATGATAGATTTAAAAACAAGCATGTCAGTAATTGAATGAAATGTAAAAAGAAAAAATACTCAACCAAGCTTGTCTAGATTAAAAATTATATGCAACTTACAAGAAACATGTTAAATCTAATAACAAAGAAAGGTTGAAAGTAGAAGAATAGGAAAATATATATCATGCAGACACTAACTACAAAAAAGATGCTGTATTTACAGTAATATTAAATAAAGTATTAAATAAAGATTCATTACTAGGGATAAAGTGAAACATTTCATAGGTGATATATTGGATTTATCTAACAGAAATATATAATTGTTATAGGTTAATAGAAATCTAATAATACAGCATCAAAATATATAAAGCAAAATTGGTTGAACTAGAGGGAAAAATAGACATATCTATAATCATAGTGGAAGAGTTTAACATACTCATTTCAGTATCTGTAAGAACAAGCAGGCAAAACATCAGTAAAGAAGAAAACGTTTGAACTCACCAACTTCTCATTGATATATATAGAAAATTGTACCCAGAACTGAGAAATACATATTTTTTTCAAATGTACATGTAACCTTTACCAAAATTTCCTATTTTCCAGGCCATAAGGCAAGTTTCATGAATTTCAAAGGATTATCTTTCATCACAGTAAAATTAATTAGAAATCAGTAACATAAAGATTAATAAATCCCACAAAGTTTGGAAATTAAGGACAACACATTTTAATAACCCAAGGATCTCACCCAAAGAAGAAACCACAATTAGGAAATATTAAATAAATGCTAAAAATATAATATATCAAACTATGTGTGATACAGGTAAAGCCATGACGAGGTAGAAATATATAATTAAAGTATCCATCTTAAGAAATTAGAACAGAATAGAAAAACAAACCCAGAAAAAGTAGGAGGAATGAAATAATAAAAATAAAAACAGGTAATAATTAAATAGAAAATAATATTCAATAGAGAGGATTCATGAAGCTAAAAGTTGGGTCTTTGAGAAGACTAAACCTATAATCACCAAGAAAACTGTTCAAGGAAATAAGAGAGAAGGCATAGATTACAACAGCAGGGATAAAATTCTACAGATATTAAAAAGATAGTATACGGATATTTGGACAAGTTTAAGGCAACACATTTGAAAATGTAAATGAAAGGAATAAAATCTTTGAAAAACACAATTTACCAAAACACCCATAAGAAGAAACAGAAGTTCTGAATAATTCTGTATATATTAACGAAATTGAATTTATAATTTAAACTCTCACACAAAGAAAATTCTAGGTCCAAATGTCTTCATTTGTGATTTCCCCCCCAAATATTTTAGGAATAAAAATGTATCAATCATACCCAAACTCTTTCAGAGAACAAAAAATGAAAGAACCTTTTTCCAGCTCATTATATGATGCTAGCATAATCCTGGAAACAGAATCTGAAGATATTAGAAGAAAGCAAAATTATAGAACAATGTTTCTTATGAACATAAAAATATTCCAAACTTAATGTTAGCAAATAAAATCCAGCCATATATAAAAAGATGATGCATCATGACCAAGTAAGATTCATTCCAAGAATGAAAGATTGCATTAATATTAGGAAATTTAACTAATATATGCACTACATTAGTTATAAAAAAGAATAAAAACCATATGATTATCTCAACAAATGCAGAAAAAGCGCTAGGTAAAGTCAACACCTGTTTTGATAAAAATTCTCAGCAGACAAGATCTATATACAGAAATCAACTGTATTTCTATGTACAAGCAACAAAATATTAGAAAATAAAAAATTTAAAATACACTACAGTAGTACTACAAATAAAATACCAAGAAAAAAAATCTAACGAAAAATATGCAGAATGTCTATAAACAAAAATACATGTTGTTGAGGGAAATCAAAGATCTTTTCTAGAAAAGGAGTTATGTACCATATTTATGGACTGGAATAGTCAATAAAGAAACATGTCAAGTCTCCCCTAAATTGACCTAAAAATTCAATGTAATCCCACACAATCTCTCTGTAATTCTTTTTCTACACCTTGAAAAATGAATTCTAAAATTTATATGGAAATGCGATGAATCAAGAATCAAGACCAGAGGTCAGTAAACATTTTTTTGTAAAGGGTCAGATAGCAATTATTTTAGGCTTTGGAAGCCGAACTGTCCCATTTACAACTACCCAACCCTGCCATTGTAGCCAGAGAGCAGTCATACACAATATGAAAATGACAGGAATGACTACTTTCCAATAAAACTTTATTTATAAAATCCATTGTTGGTCTCATTGGGTGTAGTTTGCCAACTCCTGGCCAAGATAATCTTGAAAAAGAAGAACAAAATTGGACTTAATATAAAATTACAGTAAGGAGATAGTGTGGTATTGATGCAAAATAGACCAGTGGAATAAAAATCCACAAAAAATACTCACACATGTACAGACAGCTGGTTTATGACAAATATAGCATTGCAGAGCCCATAAACAGCCTTTTCCCTTTCATTAGTCAAGCCCAAATGAGTAAAATGTTTTTAAATGCTGCCTCTAAGTCTAGTTGTCCTATTATAATTTATGAAAAAGTAAAACCTACAGTGGCTATGTGACTGAAGGTGCAGTTTCTGTGGTTAGCCCCCAGTAAGTATTAAAGCCTGAAAATGATTAACCATAATCCCCCAAGGAAAGAATCAGTAGAACTCTTCTGAGCAGCCAAATCATAGTTATGGCTAAACTGCAGCAATATTGTGTTGTGAGTAGTATGATTTTTGATGTGCATATGAGGTGAAAGACTTGCCTGGCTTATATGTACATGTTTGAATATTATGGACTCTGCCTCAAGTTATTTGTGCATTGCCTGGTATACAGATGGTATATTAGTTAGAATATTGGTTCAGCTACTTAGCAATTTAATACTGCATGCACCCACAGTGCACAAGGGTTCCAGTTTCTCCATATCCTTGCCAACAGTTGATATTTTCTGGTTTTGGTTTGTTTTGTTTTTGATAGTAGCCATCCTAAATGGGTGTGAGGTGCATCTCATGGTCATTTTGATTTACTACATTTCCCTAATGATTAGTGATATTGAGCACCTTTTCATGAGCTGGGTGTTCATTTGTATGTCTTTGGAGAAATGGCTTTTTAAATCCTTTGCCCATTTTTTAAAAATCATGTTTAGAGCCGTTTTAGGTTCACAGAAAAATTGAGTGGAAGGTACAGGAATTTCCACCTCCTGTCTTCACACATGCATAGGTTCCCCTGTTACCAACATCCCTCACCACAGTGGTGCATTTCTTACAACCAGAAAACCTACATTCGCATATCATTTTCATCCGAAGTCCATAATTTACATTAGATTCAGTCTTGGTGGTGTACATTCTATGGGTTTTGACAAATCTTCAATGACATACCCATCATTGTAGTATCATATAGAGTAATTTCACTGCCCTAAAATCCTCTGTGCTAGGCTGATTCATCCCTCCTTGAGTATAAAATCCATTGTGACACTACACTGACATTGCTACAGCTCTGTCTCTCTCCCTAGATCAAAATCTCCAAGAGGGAAAAAGCTTGTGTTGTTATTCAATCACTCTTCTATCCCAGGTTCATGTCATATAGTGAATACTTAATAAATATTTGTAGAAGGAATTACTGAAGCACCATAGAAAAGTAATAGCCTTAATATAAGTACAATGTGGCTGTCATTCAGAGTCTCAGCTCCCACTGCCTGCACAAGAAAGTAGGATATGGTGAGGCCAAAAAGGAACAACAACGGAGCCATAGCTAGGGGAGTCATACCACTATATTCTTGCTGGCTGCTGGGTTGGAGACACAGGAAGCAGGAGTTGTAATCTGCTGTCCGCTTCTCTGTCAACCAACCAACCAGGGCAGTTATATTAGTGGCTAACTGGTAACAGCTGATGGCCAACTAGGCACAGCTGATGGCCATCTACTACCCGAGCCAGCACCTTTCCACGTGAGGCCGAGAACCTGGAAACTGCTCTGGAAACTGCTCTCTGCACAGTAGCCTTCCCTGCTTTGTCCTGGAGACTCATTAAGCATTTTTTAATACAATCAACTTTTAAAAATTTTATTTTATTGGGGAATATTGGGGGACAGTGTGTTTCTCCAGGGCCCACCAGCTCCAAGTAGTTGTCCTTCAATCCAGTTGTGGAGGGAGCAGCTCAGCTCCAAGTCCAGTCGCCGTTTTCAATCTTAGTTGCAGAGGGCACAGTCCACTACCCCATGTGGGAATTGAACCAGCAACCTTGTTGTTGAGAGCTCACGCTCTAACCAACTGAGCCATCCAGTCGCCCCTCTGGAAGGTCAGCAGCAGCTCGTTGTCTTCAATCTAGTTGTGGAGAGCACAGCTCACTGGCCCATGTGGGAATCAAACTGGTAACCCTGTTGTTCAGAGCTTGTGCTCTAACCAAATGAGCCATCTGGCTGCCCTTAGCATTGTTTTATAAATAAACCCTTGGTAGCAATTACTCTGAAGCATGCCTATATAGATTTGCCCATGTAAAAACCACCTCCCCCACAAATTCATCCTCCTACTTGAAATATGTTCCCTTTGACTTAAAAAAAAATTAATCTTTTATTTATTTATTTAAGGAGGGCGCTGCTCACAGTGGCCCATACAAGGATCGAACCAGCAACCTTGGTGTTATTAGCACATGCTCTAACCAACTGAGCTAATCAGCCACTCCTTCCCTTTGACTTTTAATTTGGGTGCTATGATTACTCTGTGGTTATAGCATCTTAATTCGTATGACATGTGCTTTTCAGTTGGGAAGTACCCCTGCCTTCCGTTGTTCCTCCGTTGTTCTGTTTTGGCTTGCCAAAGAGAAATTCAGGCGTATGACTGTGGGGGCAGAGCCCCAGAAAGCAGTTTCCAGGCTCTTGGCCTCACATAGACAGGTGCTGGCTCAGGTAGTAAATGGCCAACTGTGATTGCATGGCCATCAGCTGTGGCTAGTTGGCCGTCAGCTGTAACCAGTGAGCCATTGGCCACAATATAACTGCTGTGGCTACGCTAGCAGAGAGGAGAGTGAAAGAGAGTCGTCGGTGGGTTGCAGACAAAAGGGACAGCAGGTCGCACGTCCAGTGAACCCAGCCTCCAGTGAGACCGTAGTGGTATGACTCCCCTACCTATGGCTCCGTGGGTGTTCCTTTTTGGCCTCACCATATCCTGCGTTCTTGTATGGGGAGCGGGAGCAGAGACCCCGCAGGCTTCCCCGCACGACAATGACAAATAGTCAATATTTTAAATAAGGCCATTCCATGTTGATAGCATTTTAAGCAGTCATTTTTACTGCATGAAGCTTTAGTCTAGACGATGATAAATCTAGATTTGCTTGTCCTAAGTCCTATCACGTTTTACTCCATTTCCTCTGTTAGAGGAACGGCAATATCTATGTTCTAATAAACTGTCGTGTCTTTGTTCCTTTTGATGACACGAGAGAGAGAGTAGTAGGACACACTGGTCACTAAATGGCTTAAAATAGATCTTGATCCTGAGAATGTCATGCTTGTGACCCAGGAAACTGGCATTTATATGTAGGGCCCAGGCCATGCATTTATAAGCATGAAAACTTAAGCTTGAAGGTATTTTCATTGTAAGTTTATGAAACTTTAATCTACCCAGTAGAGATCAACGGAAGTCTGAAATTTACTAATACAGTCAGATAAAGTTGTTGGTAGGGACTCTTTATGTCATGCAAAATAACTCTTCTCAGGATTTTTATTTCATACCACGGTCCCTCCTATATTAAGGGAAATTATAGTATTTAAATTCTCCATTACGTTGTTATTGATTGTGGCCAAATCAGTTCCAATCTGGTAGTATCTTTTGAGCTCTTGAGCTCTTTTTTGCTGAGTAGACAAATAGTGCTATTAAAGAAAATAATGTTAAATACTTTTTCTGTGCACCTAAACATAAAGTATTTTGGCAAAAATTAAGCAAGTTTCATGAAATTAGAAAGAGATTTTTTTTTTTAACACAGGGTATACTATAGCAGTTATTATTATTGTGGTTCTTGTTATGATGGTGATGATACTTGTTTGATAATTTTTGTACTATTCTATTGTGGAGAATGGCTTGTGAATAGATAAAAGCACTTGTGTTTAATATTCATTTTAAAGGATAAAATGAAGACACTACTTGAAACATTCTTCTGCTAAGATTCTTCATACCTTTTATTAATGGGATATTTAGTTTCCTCACAGACTTTGGAAAGTATCAAAGAAGGGAGTTGTGTTACTACTCCTGGACTGATTTTCCTCTAACTCCATCTAAAATATTTTCCATGAGTAACAATTAGGATAATCTGGACATTCTTTTTAAAATTTTAAAAGTTTGGAGGCTGTTTCCAAGGCAGGAATTCGTATAGAAGGATGAATTTGGTGCTAGGATGTTAAAATAAAATTATCTTGAAATTAGAAACTACAATTCAAGTGTAACTTGCCCAAATTGGATCTTTTGTACTTCATGGTAACCTACCAATCTATCCAAGCATTTCCTAAAGTGTGATCTGCAGATCTCTAGTTAGTTTAAACACTCCTTTAAAAAAGGATTATATGGTAAAACATGTTTAAGAAATGTTGTGAATTATTTTTTCCTCTTAATGAGTTTCACTGTGAAAAATATATTAAGAAGTGTGTTGTTTTATTTCCAAATATTTGGAAGATTTTCCAGATATTTTCCAGTTATTGACTATTAATTTCATTTCAGTCAGAGAACATACTCTATATTACTTGAATGCTTTAAAATTTATAATGACTTATTTTATGGCTCAGAGTTTGGTCTATCTTGGTAAGTAGTATATAAGCATTTGAAAAGAATATGTATTTACTTTGGTGGCATGTTCTATAAATGTCGTTTAGGTCAAATTTGTTGTTCAAATCTTCTGTATCTTTGCTGATTTTCTGTCTACTTGTTCTAAGAATTATTGAGGGGTGTTGAACTAGACAATTCTAATTGTGAATCTTTCTCAGGTGCATAAACATTTAGAACTACTATGAACTCTTTATGATTGGCCCTCTTTTTATTATTAAGAGAAACTCTCTTCATCTCTGGAAATATATTTTTGCTAAGAAATCTACTTTGTCTGATATTAATCTAGACACTCTAGCTTTCTTTTACTATTATCACAGTATTTTTTTTTCTTTATCCTTTTACTTTTAACCATTTATGTCTTTATATTTAAAGTGGGTTTCTTTTAGGTATTATATAGTTGGATCTTGCTTGATAATCTCTGCACATTAATAGATGTGTTTAGATCATTTACATTTAATTTTAATTATTGATATGGTTAGATTAAAACTACCATTTTTCTATTTGTTTTCTATTTGTTTTCCTATGCTTTGTTCTTTTTCCCCCCACATATTTTCTCCTTTCTTTTGGATTAATTGAATTTTTTTATGATTCCAATTTATTTCCCTTTTTGTAAAATAAGATGCAATAATGTTGGGTTATTTTAATACATGCTTTCATTTTTAGAGTGTACATTTTAACTTTTCATAATTTATCTTCAATACATATTATACTACTTCACATATAATTAAGAACTGTACAACATTATACTTCAATTTCTCCCCTCCAGAGCTTTATGCTATTGTGTTATACAGTTTACTTTTACATATGTTATAAACCACACAATAGATTGTTCTTATTTTTGCTTTAGACAGTTGATTTCCTTTTAAGGAGATTTAATAATAAGGGTTTATATTTGCGCACATACTACTTCTTCTGATCCTCTTCATTCCTTCGTTTAGATAGAAATTTACATCTGCTGTCATTGTTTTTCTACTTGAAGGACTTTCTTGAAATTTTTTTGTAGTTGAGTTTACAGGTCATGAATTCTTCAAGCTTTTGAGTATTTCAAAACACTTTTCTTGCACATAAAATTTTTTTCTACCAAAACTTTCATTCATTGTTCTTTTTTTAAATTATCCTTGTTTTCTTTTTAATTCATTGTTCTTATTTGTAGAATTCAGATTTCCAGAAAAACTAACAACTTTCACATTCATTTTTGAAAGATATTTTTAGTGAGTAAAGACTTGTAGGTTCAGGATTTTTTTTTTTTTTTTCTCACTGCTTTAAAGACGTTCCTCCACTGTCTTCTGTTTGAATTGTTTCTGATGAAAAACGTTATGTCATCATTACCTTTGTTCCTCCATACATAATGTCTTTTTTCTCTGGTTGTTTTTAAAGGTTTTCTCTTTATCATTTGTTATAAACAATTTGATTATGATGTGCCTTCATGTGATTTCTTTGTTTCTTGTGCTTGGGATTCATTAAGCTTCTTGGAATTGTGGGTTTATTAGTTTTCCTCAAATTTGGAAGATTTTGGCTATTTATATCCTCAATTATTTGTTCTGTCCCTCCTTTCACTCACGCTTTAGAAGCTCAAATAAAATGGGGATTACCACAGTTCACTGATCTTCTGCTTATATTTTACAGTCTTTTCTCTTTCTGTTTCATTTTGGATAGTTTCTATGGCTATGCAGTCAAGTTTCTTAGTCTTATAAAATGTCTAATCCACTGTTAATCTCATTTAGTATATTTTTCATGTTAGCCATGGTAGTTTTAATAACCAGAAGTTTGATATCAGACTTTTTTGCATCTTCCACATCTGTACTTATTATTTTCATTCATCCTCTAATTTCTTGAACATGTGAAATACAGATATAGTAATCATTTTAATTTCCTGTTTACTTATATTTTCACTTGTGTCATTTCAGGGTCAGTTTTAATTCATTGCCTTTTCTTATTGTTTGTCTTATTTTCCTTCTTTTTGCATGTCTGGTAATTTTTGATTGGATGTCAGACATTGTGGGTGCTGCATATTTTGTATTCCTATAAATCTTCTCGGATGTTTTCTTAAATATGGTTAAGTTAGTTGGAGACAGTTTGATCCTTTCATGCCTTGTTTTTAAGCCCTGTTTGTTGGGACCAGTCTAGGGTTAATTTTCTTTTTCCCCTCTACTGAAGCAAAACCCTTCTGATTATTCTATCCCGTGCCCCAAATGATGAGTTTTTCCATTCTGATTCTTGGTAACAGGCACTATTCCCACATCTGTATGAACTACAGATATTATTCCTTCTGATGTTTTCTGGTGGCTTTTCCCTGGTAGTTTCCTGGCATGCATGCATTGGCGTTATTTAGCTAAACACTTGAAAAAGCCTCTAAAGATTTCCTGGTCTTTTTTTCTGGGCAGTTCTCTTCTCTCTGGTAGTCTACCTTGTTAGCAATAGCTATCGTGGCCTCCGTGGACCCCCATGTTTGTATTTTCATCTCAAAGAGACCATCATCTTCACCTGGGCTTTTCTCCTTTCTTTATTCTGTAGCTAGGGAATTCTTTCCTAGGGAATTAAAGATTGACTTTAATCTGGGTCAATCATAGGGCTCACCTCACTTTCCCATCTCTCAAATATCACTTTCCTTCATCACTTGATTTCTAATATCTTCTCATCTTGTTTATTTTTCTTAGTTTATTTTTTAGTTGTTTCAGGCAGGAAAGTAAACCCAGACCCTATTACTCCTCTAGCTATTGTAGACTATATTATTAGTCTGTCTGAGTCTCTTTGTATGCAAGACACATGGTTACAGATTGGACACAGACTATCAATTAGGTAAAAAAAACTCCTTCAACCTATACATTTTTATTTCCTTCATATTCTAGGAAAGTCATGTAAAATGAATGTCTAACCTTTCCTTTTATTCTATGAACATTCAAGCCCACCCTGGTTTGATGCTGAATTACTTGTTTGTGACACATCAAAGTAAATTTTAGTTTTGAAACATGGGCAAGACTGACTTTCCTGAGCTAGGTAATGTTTTGCCCTGCATTTCCCAGAATTTTCTAGGTACTGTTTTTCTCCTCCACAGAACAGATCTCTGTAGGTGAGCAGAATAAGGATTCTGAGTCTATTGCTATGCTAAGACACAGAAGATGACACAAAAGAAATATACTGGATTGGAGCAAATAACTATGAGAAATGGAAAATAGCTTGGCTTCTCCCTACAAAGCCATACAAAGACATAAGTTACAAAGCAATTTAAATTTGGGGGAACTAGGGTGCTTAGACACTTAGCTTTAGTAATATGTAACTTTTGGTGATGCTACTTGTTTTTAAATTTTTCTTTTAATGTAAATGAATGTGTCTTAGAGATATGTCCAAAACATTCTGGGTTTTCTTTTCTCCCTCTTCTCAGTCTCCATCCCTGATATGTTTCCTGGATGAGCATATGCTTAGATTTCTCAAGCATAGTAATAATTTCTCCTGACCAGCAGAGCCAGTCATTATTTATTATACTTTGCTCTCACTCCTTCTCACTCTCCTAGTGGGAACATTGCAGTGACTGCTGGCTAGAAAATTAGCCCAGGGAGCTACTTCTGTTGGTCTCTTTCCTCATTATACTACTAAAAAAATTAACTGTGACATTCTCTATCCCTGCATATGTGTGATGTGTGTGTGTGTGTGTGTATCTGTGCATGCATGTGTAATTGTGTGTGTGTGTATATATATGTATATATATATTTTTTTCCACATAGGTTGGAAGCACACTGTAGGGGCTAATAGTGAGTAATTTAACTGGCTTTCTCACACATTTTACTCTCTTTCTTTCTCTAGAGTGGCTGCAGAAATGCAGTGTGTTCATGTATCGTTGTTTCACATTATAAGCCGAGCTTGTGGGTTTATGTGTCATCTCACTGTTTCTGCTGGGTTGTTTGTGGCTGGATGTGATATCGTTTCATCCATTGTCAGGGGGCTGCCCCAGATACCTGGGATGCTCAAGAGATGCAACACTTACTTGCCATGTGATAGCAAAGGCTTCTGTTTATTTCTGTGGCTGCTCCTCCCGCAACCCTCAGTGGGATCCCTGGATATTCAAGTTGATGGGGAAGCTGAAAACCACACAACCTCACTGAGGCTTTAAGAATTTTTGCTTATGGATATATTTTAAGGAAGCACCAGGCAGCCATGAACTACAATTTGCAAGAACTTCTTTCTTTTTTTTTTTTTTCAAGTGTCCTTATTAAATCTCTCTGGGTCACAGTTCCAGAGTTCCATGAGCTTTTAACTAATAGTACGTTAGTACCACACAGCTTACCTCTGGAAGGGTGACTAATAGTCACTTGAATAGACTGAAAGCAGGAGCCATGCATCATACCTTCTTCTGTACCCTAAGCAACGTCTAGCTTGGTACTGGGCACTCTAAAAGTAGTTGTCAACTTAGTCATTGATTTAGCAGAGAATAGCCTATTACCTTAGGATAGAGGTTTTGATCCAGACCAAAGACATGAGCGATTCTCTTTTATAATAGTCTGCCTGATTGCAGAGTAAAGAGATTTATATGGGGATGATGGGAAAAAAATCTCAATCCAAAAGGATTTGTTGATTTCTGCAAATGCTACAATGTCACTATTAGTTTCAGTTAAAAAGAAAACTCATCTATCCCATGTTGGGGGACAAAATAATACTTTAATGTGTTTTTTTGTGCTTTATTTTAGAGCAAGCAATTCTCTGCATACTGTTGGATCAGAAGAGATGCAAACTGGTTTTTGGAAGAGGTGTTTTCAGTAATAACCAAAGCCTTGGAATGTGGGATTCATTCAACTTTGGGAAGAAACGCATTACATTTTCCACTGTGCCTTAAAGTAATCTATTTAATTGACTATCTGACTATTTAGCTTTCTAAGGTTTTCAAGTTGTTTTAACAAGACTATAATTAGGTCCAATTAGTATGAGACAGTAACCAGTAGAAAAGCTACAGTTACTTCATATTTGTATCTTATTAATGAGCCTTCAGATTAACATCACCAATTCCTTTGTGGGGAGATGTCACTGTGGGCAGTAAAATCCTCATTTCCAGCTCTTCAGGCAAAGCATGTGTAACCCTCAACTTAACCTAAAGCAGTGTCTTCCGTTGGAGGCATGTGTGAATACCAGTCCTTCCTTCGGATGGCCTCGTGCCTACAAGTGGGAAGTAAACCTTTGTACAAGTAGTCAGGTCTGGGCACATGGTAGGACATCTCAAGGACTGGAGAACATGTAACTGATCAAATGAGCATTTTCTGACTTTATCTCCCACATTCCAGGTGCTCTGGGAGCAGGCATGTCCTTATGATATGTGATGCTACTTCAAACTATTTGCAAGAGATAATCTAAATGTCACATTGTGGGTATCATAGGGCGCGGCCCATGTTGAGACGAAACAGTGTGTGAGGGAACTTAGAGTCAAGTTGGTTTTGAATGTGATGCAAAAAGAAACTCTAGTCATTAGACGCCTGGTAAATGCAAACAGCTGAAAGAACCTTTGTTTCAATCATTTCACATTCCAGTATATGAAGAAGAGGGTCATTACTCTGTTTATATATTTCTTCAGAACACTGAATACATTTACTCAACAAGCATTTCCTGAAAGTCTCCTTTATGAATATGTCAGACACTATTCTAGATTTTAAGGATGTAGCAGTGAACAGAACATATTTCCAATGGAGCCCTTCTTCTCAGGGGGAACGACAGACAGCACACAAACTCAAGAACGTATCTCCTCTCAGGTGGTGACCTGTACTATGAAGACAAAGTGGGGAAGGGGATCACGAGTGAAGGAGGCAGTGTGCTGTTTTATACAAGGGACCAGGGAAGCCTTCCGGAAAAGTAACTTTGAAGAATTTGAGTTCCTTCAGTTTCACTTCCCATTTCCTCCTGATTGTGACAGCTTTTCCTGAATGAGCCCCCTTGCCTATACCTGCCCAATCAAAGCTGTGGCAATATGGACATGTCTGTCAAATTCATAATTGACTACATGACCAAGGATCTGTTCAGCCAAAATTCTCAAGAATCGCACTGGAAGTTGGTTATGTGGGGTCCTTTCCCATCCTCTCTGCTTGCCAGGCAACAAAGCACAGGCCATAGTTGACGCAAACAAACCAGGAACCAAGAAAGAAAAGGAATTCTATTGTCTTGGAGGAATATTAAGGAAGTACGTTGTAATGAAAGAAGACCCCTAGAGAGAGCATAGAAGCCAGACTTGGATTTCAGTCTTGGCTTCTCTACTTACCAGCGGGGGGAGTTGAACAAACTTCTTAACTTGCTTACACCTCAGTTTCCTCAGCTGCAGAGGATAATAACAGTACTTACCTCAATGGGGTCTGCTAAGAATCAGATGAGAACTTTACGTAAATCTCTAGTGGTTTCTAGGATACGATACACATTCAGGTTTGAAATGATCAGCATTATTGCTGTTAGCACTTGCATTTACTGGCACTGCTATCTTCTTGTCTCGCCAGATGCTCTATGAGTATGTGTAAAAGAATTTCTGGGCAGCAATACTCTTTAATCCATTTCATCAATTCATCTGTTGAACCATTCCTTTGTTCAATACCTAGCTATTCTATGATTGACATGTTGCTGAGCACCATGCTAGATTCTGTAGGGAGTGAAAGATATACATGTTTTTTGACTTGTACAGAAGACTGAAGCATCAAAGAGGACTTGTTCCAGATGACCTTTAAAGTCCCTTGTAAGATGGATTGCCTGTGATTCTAAGGCACTTACTGACCATCCAATAGACAGGGAAGTGGAAGCTCTGGAAGTGCTGAGATCTGTACAGGGCCCCAAGGACTCCAGCACAGGCAAGAAATGCCTCCAGGGCACTTAGCCAAAGGCAGAAATAGTAACTGGTTTATGAAACCCTCCATTCCCTTCCAACCCCTCACACATTAAAAACATAATAAGAATCCCTTACATTTGCACAGTGTTTTAGAGTTATGCACATCACCTCAAATGATCCTCTTAGTACAACTAGGTAGGACAGTGTCCTTGTCCCTTTCTCACAATGAAGAAATTGAGGCTTGGAGACTTTAAGTGAATCACCCAAGATCCCAGAGTGGCAGAACTGGGATTCCTACACATAGAGCCTAAGACCTGGGTGAAGAGGTCTAGGGTTCCAGGAAATGAAGTGCTCCTGAATGTCAGGGTGATTCTTCACTGTTAGGAAAGTCCTTTACTTATGTCCAGCCTCACTGTGAAGGGCAGTTACTGGTGAGAGGAAGGGAGAGGCATTCACCCACTGGCCACTTGAGTCAAACCATCCTGGTAGTCCAGTGTAAAGAGAAAACCAATCCTTCTAATTCAGGTTTCCCCCATACCGCGCTGCCCACAAGAATATGGTATTTTGCTTTGGGGACATCAGGGGCAGCGGCCCAGAGACCATGTCACCCACTCCCTTCTCCCTAACCCCCTCAAGTCCCTGGGCTTGTGTGAGTAGCTGGCACATAGGCTGTAACAGTGTGTGATCGCCTTGGTAACAATGCTCACCTATCTACCCGAATGTCAGGTACTGCTATTGCCCCAAGGGAAGAAGGATGAGTAAACAAAGCCCTCGCCCTCCTCCATTTGGGGAAGCCTCTCTGTTTGAATTACAGTGGCAGCGCTCTGAGCTAGGAAAGGATATAGCTGGCTCCACAAGCTCAGAGGCATGCTCCCCCACCTTTCTGATGACCACTGGGATAATTCAAAGAGAAAGAGTAAAAACTCACCCCCAGGTATGGGAAGTGAAGGCGTTTCATACTGCAAGAGGTCTGTGTGTGTGTTCTGCAATATGACAAAGTTCTTGTCTCGACGTTTGCTTGCACCTCCTCACGTGACCCCAGAAGGACGATGCCCTCCTTCCTGAAAGGACTTTGCCTGGAAGCTCACACAGGAGCTTCTTCTTTTATCATGTCACAAGATGGCACACTGCAGTTTGTCCCACTGTATCTTGCAAGAAGCTGATATTTCAATGATGCTATTAAAAAGTGGCACCTTTCACCACACTGTGAGAAAATCTTTCCAGTGGGGGCAAGGAGACTGAGATACGTTTTCCCCAAGGAGCTCACTTCAGCCACAGCGTTTGATGTATGGTGACATCTCCCCCACACCCTGATACACACACACACACACACACACACACACACACACACACCCCAAACACATTTCCTAGCTGAGA
Organism: Rhinolophus sinicus; assembly: GCF_036562045.2. Classification (NCBI taxonomy): domain Eukaryota; kingdom Metazoa; phylum Chordata; class Mammalia; order Chiroptera; family Rhinolophidae; genus Rhinolophus; species Rhinolophus sinicus. The sequence goes on along the minus strand of NC_133756.1, from coordinate 52,659,869 downwards.
TGGATACAAAAGTTAAGGGACATGTTCAAGGTCATACAGAGGGACAAGAAGGTCAAGTCATTTACACAGGGGTAGAAAACGTTCAGCCCAGTGCTTCTTGGCTCTTAGTCCCTTCTCCCTGACCTCTGACCATCCAACACCTCACCTCCTTTTCAGCTGAATAAATGTGTAATACACACTAGAAATGCCATCGCAATTCAGCATATCACTTATGAACAGTGGCTTTTAGCTAACAAGAATGTTGTTAACTCTTATTCCCCATGCGTATTCCCCAATTCAGGGTTGTGTGTTTTTATTTTTGCTTTCTTGCAACTTAAATCCATGCTCAGTTCAGCATAATATGCAGGTCTGTATGCTGAGGAAAGCCTTGTGTAAAGAAGTATAAGTTTCTCATTTCAGTCTCAGCTTCCCTCCCCACCATCCCGGGGCCTGAAGGTTGATACACAGCCTTTCCAAGGCCCAGCTTCATGGGAAGTAGAATGGAAATGATATTACCTTACCTGCCAACCTCACAAGGATATTATGAAAGAAAAGATATTATAAGCTCGAAAAGTTTTGAAATTACTAGACAAAAAAACACACGGACATTTTCTGTCTAGAGGGATCATGAAATAATGAGAAGCTAGTGGGCTGGGAGCCAGGCAGCGCTGGGTTCAAATCCCATTCCAGTTGTGTGCTCTTGGGAAAGTTATTTACTCTCTGAGTATGACTAAAATGGGGGGGTAAGACCCATTTGGCAAAGTTGTGGGAGGATTACACGAGAGAGCCTGTTTAAAGCTCCTAGTAGCCCAGCGCCTGGCCTGAGGAAGGTGACTGACAGATGTCAGTTCCTTTCTCATTTTACCCCATGCCCCATGCTTGCCGTACACAGACTCAGAGACTCTGGCAGGGAGTTCCATGTTTTACTTGTTCTTGAATTCCTAGTATCTATAACTGGGTTTGCCACATTACAGGAGCTCAATAAATATCTGTGGCTATGAATGAATATATAGATCAGGGATAGAAAATATAATATGTTTAGTTTCAAGAATTCAATGTAATATTCGAGACTGTCAATGGACCTGTCTTCCTAACTGGGAACATGGGAGAATTTTAGTTAGATTGGAATAATTGGTGGCAATTTGTGCATTTAGCTCAGAGATTGGCTTAGGATGATCCAAACCTAGCAGCCATATTCTTCACACAAAACAAATCTGACTTATTATCTGGCCTAACTCAACACTGCAACAACTAGTTTCACAGCAGGAATTCACATAGACAAGTAAACACTGGAGCAAAATTCCCTTGTGAAGTAACCACATGCCTAGTCAGAAATGTCTCATGATTTAAAAGCCCAATTTTAGAATAACTGTCAAATTAAGCTGGCTAATAACTCTGGTTCCCATCTAGTTGATCATAGGTGGTGAAGAGGGGACTGATCTCAAAGGTAAAAGGAAGATATGGATAAAAGAAACTCACACTGCCCTGAATGAAATTATATATGGCAACATGGATGACAGTATGTTTTTAGAGAGTCCATTTTTATGTCAGTTTTCCTGGCATTCTTGGAAAGTGGTTCTGGATGGATTTGTTTTTCAGAGTATTTGGGTATACCTGCATCATTATTTTTAATTTTACTCATAAAGTTGTCAAACATAATTCTTTCTATTAGATTTACCCCTAAATTTGCTTCAAATACTCCTGAATTTTTAAAAAATAAAATTATTGTATGAGGTAAGACTGCAACCAAAGAGTTAGATACAGAAAGTAGGAGAAAGTAAAGGAGGGAAATATCCTAAAGCTTTGAGAACTTAAGTGTGACTATCTTCTTTCTCTTTCTCCCTGAGAAATTAATGAACAGACAACCCTGAAACTTCAAAGCTGTAAAACCCTGCTTTGGGAATTGCAACCTCCATCTTGGTTGTTTAAAAAACGAGCACACATGGAAATGATGCATCAGCATATCTTTTCAAGTTTGGATTTTTTTTTTTTCTGTTGAAAATTAATCAACAACCCTCCAGTTATTTATGGCTTAGTGAATGTGTAAGGAAAAAAAAATTAGATCTAACTAAAAACAAAAATATGTTTAATCACAGTAGTAAAACATGGCCATGGTCAAAAATGATAACTGAACAGAGGTGTAAGGAGAAAAGTCCACCTCTGCATTCCCCACCCTGTACTAGTTAGCAAAGGTAAGAGTTTTTGTTTCTCCTTCCTGAAAATGTCCATGCCTATATAAGATCATATGTGTATATCCTTCCAATGTCTTGCATGTAGGGGGTATAGTTAAATCTGAGTGCCGGGTCTGAGTTACCCCTCTTCATTATCTTGTATATTAGACAAGCCATGCATGTGACAGTAACATGATCAGATGTTGAAACCAGATTGCCCAAGTTTATAAGCTATATGACCCTGAGTATATTATCTTAGTTATGTCATCCATAAAGTGGAGTGATAATACTACCTACCTTATGTGCTAGATGTGAGGATTGAGTTAATATAGCTAAGTGTCCAAACAGCGTCTGGTTCAGAGCAATCCCTCAGTATATGGTAGCTGTGATCTCAGCCAGATCCACTCACTCCAAAGGTCTAAAATATTGCTTTTATTCTGATCACATATATTCTCAGCTTTACATCTCTTCCAACTCAACATACATATATATTTTAATACGGAGAAAGGTGTAAGGTGATACATTTTCTCCCTGGCTGCTCTTTCCTCCAAAGCACCAGTACTTCAAAGGCTGTAACCGCCCTTCTCAAAAGCTTTCACAACTCGGAGGGAACTCAATCACTTTCTCATTTGGTATCGTTCACTTGCTCCAGATGTATACAGCCTATTTCCGACTGATGAGCTTATATCTGAGCTACACTACATTTTAGGATTCTTCCAGCACAAAAAAAAAAAGACTTGGCTTCAGAAAGGATCATGACTGGCCAGTTGATCTGTTAAACAATGTGCCAAATACTGAGGAAATAATGAGGAGGAGAAAATTACATTCACACTTCTTTATTGGTGCCATTAACAGTGTTTTGTCATCCAGCTGATGAAGCGATACTATCTCCCCGAAAGCTTCACACTACAAGACAACATAGAGCTTTGTCCAACCATTCACCCATATGTCCCATCAGCCCCCTCGGCTACCAGGTGAGGGCGGGGGGGGGGGGGTGAGGGCCAGGGGTGACTGTGAGTATGCAGTAGGTTAGAGGAAGCCAAAGCAATGGGCCGTTTTCCTTAAGAATCTGTTTATGTGTGAAAGCCATTTCCATACTGATGTCATTAGAGGAGTGAAGAGCCCCTCTCCCCCCACCCACTGCTCCGGAGGTCAGGGACCCCTCTTTAAGCCAGGCTGCAACTCAGCCCACTTAATCTCCTGCCTTTTACTGTGCCCACTGCTCAGCTACTGAGACCTTAACAAGAACCGCCCTTTCTTCCCTTCTGCATTCTCCCCATGCTTAGTAAAATAAATGCCTTCTTTAGGCAAGCTGGGGAGGGGACAGCTCTCTTCTCCCATCTCTCACCCCTCTCCCAAATATCTTTCCTCATAGGGAACTCATTTCTGTCTCTCCCTCCCCTTCTATTCTCTCCTTCCACCCATCCTTTCTCAGGATCTCTGTGAGATATCATTTTGTTTCATCAATGGAGAGTTGTGTCGATGGAGAATATCTTGCTCCCCAGAATATGATAAGAGAATCTCATAAAGTAGAAATTGAACTAAGTGACTCCCCTGTTTAAAACACATCATATTCAGGATTAAAAATCCAAAGTCTCACCAAGCCTTTCAAGGCTCCAGGTAACGCAGCCACCCTCCAGCCTCATTTCTTTCACTCTCTGTCCAGCACACGACATCTCAGCCACCAGGGTCTTTTTACCATTAATAATAACAGCTCTTATGAGCCGAACACACTCAATCCTCCAACAACGCTATGAGGTCAGAACTGTTATTTCAGGTTTATGCACAAGGAGGCTGAGGCACAAAGAGGTAAGTGAGGTATGGCTAGTAAAGAATAGCTCTAGGATTTAAATCTGGGCTGTCCAGCTCCAGGTCTTCCCCTGCTGACTGTTACGTGGGGATGTCTCTCTCCAACATTTCAAGCATGTCAAGCTCTTCCAGGCTTTTTGCACATGCTGTGCTTCTGTCTATTACACTCTTGTCCCAACCCTCCTGCTGGATAACTTCTCTGCATCTTTTGGGTTTCCTCGGAGAAACTTTTCCAGAGCTGCCAACACCACCACCATCCAATCACTGTCCACTGTTGTTCTCCATCATAGCCCTCTGTTCTTTTCCCCGTTGCTTTCCTTATCAGTTACAAACACAAAATTTTATTTATAAGTTTTGGTATATTTTTATTACTTGTTCAAAATATTTGCTGTCCCTTCTACCAGACCCCTCTCTGTTGTGGGGATTGAATGTCCCCATCCCAGTGAAATCAAGTTGCTTTGGGCAAGGAAATGTGCTCTGAGGGAGAAAAAAATGCTACAGCCCTTGTGAGCGATTACTCTTTTTCTCTGCCACCAGAGGGCAAGAAATAAACCTTTGTTGTGGTAAGTCACTAGGATTGGAAGTTATTAGTTACTACAGCATAGCAACCCAGATTGACCCATACACGTGATGTGACATTTATCTGCCCACTACACTAACCATTTCATGAAATCGGAGGCTGCATCTGTTTCATTTTATGTTCTACATTTAGCATCTTGCAAAGGGCCTGGCACATTTATGGACTCAACAAATACAGAGGGTGCCAAAAATATATATATACACATTTTAAGAAAGGATAAAACTGTATTAAAATTGTAATGCTCAATATATACCGATTGATAACAAAAGATGAATACAAATCATGTGTATACATTTTTTTGGCACCCCCGGTATTTGTTGAATGAATAAGCTTGTAATGAATAGACACACAAACCAGCATTTGAAAGCTACTTTTTGGTGTGTGTTGTTTATTGAGTTGAGCAAGTAGCTTTGTAAAGCTAGTCACCTCTCACTTTCCATTCCACTGCACATGACCCGTGGACACCCTCCACTCCTCTTTCCTTGCTCCATTGCCCAACACACATGTAATTTTGACACTGCTTTTAATATGTATGCAGTCGCTATGTAAGGTTTAATTCCTAGGAGAAAAGCCCCTTTATAACTATTTAGTTTCCAGAGAGAAAACAAAGAATTCTCCTTAATATCTTCATTCCAATAAAGCATAATTCAGAATTGATCAAGGTATTTAAAAGAACCAATCACAGCTTTGAGTCTGTTTGCTTTTCAATCAGGCAAGCTGAAATTAAATACATATATTGTGGGACAATACTACTGACTGCATTTTGAAAATGTAAGGAAATGCACTGGCTTTCTCTGAGGCAGTATTTTTTTCTGTATTCAAGCTGTTTCTGACTTGTATAGGAAGACACATGGACACTTTTTTTCCCCTAAAAGTAATTTTGCTAAAGATCCTGACTAGTAGAGGACATATGGACAGAAGAACGAGTTCTTCTCCGAAAATAATGTAGGCAATCTGCCCTTTTTGCCCCATATCATGGAAGCCAATTGTACTAGAATCTTCCAGTCTGACCATCGTCACTGCAGGTGAGAGTAGAGACTAGGACTTATTTATGTTTGTGTCCCTAGCACCTAGCCTAGTGCCTACACGTAATAGAGGCACATAGCTGAGGTTCAGTAAATATTTGTTCGAAGCATGAATGGTTTTGTTGAAATCAATGAGGATCTGGAAATGCTAGGAAGACCCAAGACCCTTCTTGTTTACACGTCTTCCAGAGAACTTGAAATCCAGTGAACAGGGTGGGTAGTACACAAACGTACAATCCACCCTCCCTCCTCAAAATCTTCCTTGTGGTCAAGGCCTGACTTTCAACTTCCAGTCATGCCACTCTTTCCAATTATTTGGATCCTGTCAGTCAAACACTGTGTGGTTATCAGCCAACCAAGAGTGGGCTCAGGGACAGGGAGGAACTACATTCTAGTGCTGCCCCGCCACCAACCTTCTGGGAGCCCGGGCCTCATTTGCAAAATGAGCCAGTGGCCCAAATGATCCCTAAGATCTTTTCCAACTCTGACAGTCTGTGCCCTTTCTGTGAAACACCCCAGACTTGGGAGGACTCTGATTCTCACCATTGTTTCTTACTACCCGGTCTTCAGAGCTATACTATGTGCACTAGACCAATTAGCTGGGTAATTGTTCCCGAGTACAAGCTTATTCCTAATTAGACAGTGTCTGGGTTCACACTACAGCAATTAACCCCAAATGGAATAATTCCTGTAGAATGAACGCTGCATAATTGTTTTGAAGCTCATCCTTCCCTCTCACCGACGCCCCTTGGGCTACAATGGGAGAGGAACTCTGTGCTGTGGGTTGGCCACTTTCTCCTTGACCTCTGCAAGGTCTTTGCCATGTGGCCCTCCATTCATCTTCCTGACTGGCTCCTAGGTCCTAGGTGTTATTGTGGCCTGCTGTCAGGCCACTCCCTTGACCTATAGGACGGTGTAGCTACTGTGGGTTCAGTGACAATCTCCCCTCTGCACCTACAGGCCTCCAATAGGTCACTCAGGGCCCAAACCCATGAACAAAAATACCACCGCAAAAACATGTAGAAAAGGGGACCAGGAAATTAGGGAGTTTATTTTCAGTCTTCACAAGACAGCAGCATTTAGGTTGCACAAACTGAACTGCTTTTGGCTATTTGCAGAACTTATGAATATATCGGTAAGAGAGAGATAGGACTGCTATCATTAACCACAGTTAGTCAACCACATGCTTCTTAAGCAAGCTGCACTCAACACAGCACAAACGGAACAAGCAGTGAGAATTTTCTGTTACTAAATTTGTTAAAGTGATTCGTAGGTATTTAAACTTGAGTATGTTTTTACAGTTTGAGGTAATTGGCCTATTTTAAATAACTGGCAACACACATGAACTGTACTTTTTTCCCTTCCTTTTCCCCCTGCTAAATGTTTCCTGGTGTGCTGACAGCTCCAACCACACTCAGCATTAAAGTAGTAATACGATAGGCCAGAGGCAACATGACCGGAGATTTTCCATTTGGAGTAGAAAATTTGAGCTAGCAGCAAGAAAAAAGACGTAGGTCTGTGTTTCTGACGTGGCACCCAATTCAGGCATGGGCAAAAGGTTTGTCAGCCAGTGAGGGAGCCACAGCAGTAGAGAAGAGTGGCTGAGAGTTCCGTGTCACAGGCAGGTCCGTTGCATGCAAACTCCTGCTTAGCTAGTACTTAGTAGCCGAGTGCCCAGTTCTTCAGGCCACGCCCCTGAGTGTAACAGTTTCTTCAGCTGTTAAATGGGGTTATGCCTATCTGACATTCTGTGGAACAAATGCAATAAAATACGAAAGCGTCTCAGATAGTCCCTCACACGCAGTAAGTATATAATGAATGTTGGCAATTATAAGGAGTAAAATTATTAACAGCCTTGAATAGGAGAGTATATTCCGTCCTGCCACCAGCTCAATGTGCAAATTTGAAAACAGGTACTTCTTGTTCAAAACAATTTACTCTCATTAAAAAAACCCAAATCATATTAAAACACACAAGCTTACTACAATCAACCTTAATGGTGCCTCCTAGAGCTGGACAGTGCACAGGTGCACAGCTACACAGCTGGACATAGCAATCTTGAATAGATTTTTAGCAATGGTTGGCCCTATGGTTCTATTATAGTATGCTTATTTAGTCTCCTAAACCATCCTCTCCTGCAGAAGTGTTTAGTAGGAACTGCTGCCTGCTATAGACTGAATTATGTTCCCTCTAAATCCGTATGTTGAAGCACTAACCCTCAAAATTATGGTATTTGGAGATGTGGCCTTTGGGAGGTAATTAGGGTTATATGAGGTCATGAAGGTGGGGCCTTCGTGATGGGATTAGTGCCTTTACAAGAAGAGACTACAGAAAGCTTGCTCTTTTTCTCTGCCATGTAAGGACACAGCAAGAAGATAGCTGTCTGCAAGCCAGGAAAAAAGGCTCACCAGGAACCAAATTGGCCTGCACCTTGATTTTGGATTTACCGGCCCTCAAAACTCTGAGAGAATAAATTTCTGTTGTTTACGCCACCTAGGCTATGGCATTTGTTATGGTGGCCTGAGCTGCCTAAAACACTGCCCCTTCTGCAAGCTTCCACAGTACTTATATTGCTCTAGCATAGCAACAATTACATTTACTTTTAACTGTGTGTTTATTTGTTAATGTTCTCTAGCAGGCTGTGATCCACTGAAGGAGCAAGGACTGTATATTTTTTCTCTGGATTCTCCCATATTTATCAGGTAAGTAAGTGTTCCATTAATATTTGTTGAATGAAGAATGAGTTCTGCCCCTTTCTTTAGCCCAACTAAATGCTACTGGTCGGGGGCCAAGAGTGCATTGCAGAATCCAGATGAAATATCTGTGTTTCTTGAATTGTTTTTAAGGACAATGTCTGCTACTTGGTGGCCTTGGAAACACAGGGTCATTGAAATCACCTTCATATCCTCCTGGGTGAGGCGAGAAAGTAAACTGAGTGGGACAGAGTTTGGCATTTAGCTGTCTACCATGTTTCCTCCAAAATAAGACCTAGCCGGATTATCAGCTCTAATGCGTCTTTTGGTGCAAAAACTAATATAAGACCCGGTCTTATTTTACAGTAAAATAAGACCGGGTCTTATATGTATTAATTTTTGCTCCAAAGGGCGCATTAGAGCAGATGGTCCAGCTAGGTCTTATTTTCAGGGAAACACGGTATGTGTGATTAATAAGAGATAAAAATGATTAATAACAAAATTGCTCTGTGGTTAATTGAGTGTTGAGCAATTCCTAGTTTTCTGCTATAATAATAGAGAGCTTTCCTGTAGGGACAATGGAGTAAGAAAATTATTATTTGGGGGCCAATATTCTGGTCTGAAAAAATACATTCAGGAGAAAATACTATGTTGATACATTTGGGTATATATCATCCATCTAGTCCCAATTTGTAACAAATTAGATTATAATAAGATTTTACATTACTATATTTCCTAAGTATTTCACATGTATTATTTTGTAATGAACCTCAAAAGTAGATAGGCAAGTATAGGTGTGGTATACACCAGTTATATTCTCTGCCCAGCATTCCTTACCCTTTCGGGGGTGAGGTTTCCCTTTAATGTTATACTGTGTTTCCCCAAAAATAAGACCGGGTCATATTAATTTTTGCTCCAAAAGATGCATTAGGGCTTAGGGTTCAGGGTGTGTCATCCTGAAAAATCATAGTAGGGCTTATTTTTCGGTTAGGTCTTATTTTTGGGGAAACATGGTAGAACATTCCTTGTTCCCAATCTTAAGGCTCTAGTGGAAGTTCTAACCTTAGAACCCCATTTTCTTGGCCACAGAAGGTCACATGAGCCAGAATAGGTCAATCAGAGCTCGTCTCCAGGATTATTCCCATGAGAACTAAGTAAAAAGGGCAACTTTCTATCTGGTGGTAAAGTTGGAATAAACTAGGTAGATAGGGTTGGCCTATGGCCATGGATCTCATCTCACCGTGAACTCTGCTTGGAGAGAAGGAAGCCAATATATTGAGAAAAGCAAAGGCAAGCAATGTCTTAAAGAATCAGCTCTGTTGAGGGGCTGGCTGGATGGCTCAGTTGGTTAGAGCGCAGAGCTCTGAACAACAGGGTTGCTGGTTCAACTCCCATATGGGCCAGTGAGCTGCGCCCTCCACAACTAGACTGAAGACAACGAGCTGCCGCTGAGTCCCCGGAGGGGCAGTTGGATGGCTCAGCTGGTTAGAGCGTGAGCTCTCAACAAGATTGCCGGTTCAATTCCCACATGGGATGGTGGGCTGCGCCCCCTGCAACCAAAGATTGAGAACGGTGACTGGACTTGGAGCTGACCTGCGCCCTCCACAACTAGATTGAAGGACAATGACTTGGAGCTGATGGGCCCTGAAGAAACACACTGTTTCCCAATATTTCCCAATAAAATTTAAAAACAAAACAAAAAGCTTATGAAGTGTTTATTTAAAAAAAAAATCAGCTCTATTTGATTGTGACAGAAACTCAACTTGAAACAGCTTAGGAAAATAAGGGAATTCATTGACTTCTTTTACCAAACTGTGGAAAGAATTTTGGTATAATCGAGTCTCAGAAATAACCCAAAGTATTAGGACTCAGATGTAACTAAGGAGGCCCTGAGAAGTTAGATAAGTTATACAAATTACAAAAGAGGAAATGAAAATTTCGTTTAGTAAACATTACTATATGTATATTATGTATATTATTATAGGCAATGTATATTATGCTTTATATGCTTTCTTATAAGAAGGTATCATTACCCTCATTTTACAGGTGGAAATGGAGGCCACAGAGCTAATATTGGCAAAGCTGTGATTTGAACCCACGTCTGTCTGGCTCCAAAGCCCATGAAATAGACCTATACTAAAAAGCCAGAAGGCACCCAGTTTATAAGCAACAAAGCCAGATAGCCCAAGTATTGGGCAAGACCTTTTCCACTGCATGATGATGTCTGTCCCCAAACCTTTGAGGCAAAAATCAAGACCGATCTTTATAATTTACTTGTGTGTTAAAATATATTATCCAGCCCTCATCATTTTTTAAAGCACAAAAATACACTTTTATAATCAGTTCTCACCAGTTTAAATTTTTTATTGATTCATAACTACGTATCATATTCCTGGGTAAGGGGCTGGATGCAAGAGGTGTTGACTCTGAAATAGAAACTTAACTCCTCATTCCTGTGTCCTGCCAAATATGATACAAATGTAACATCACAAAAAGTTTCGATCAGTGTTTTAGCCAAACCTTCAGCAGAGTTGCTGTGAGACCATGTGTTCCCTCCTATTGAGAATAGGCCAGTGAGAATAGGAAGGAAGGTTGGGAAAGGAAAGAGAACACCAAGGGAAAAGAGAGAAAAGTATGGAGAGTAGAATTAACAATTTAAGGATGGATGGCCAAAAAATGGCCATGATCCAAGCAAAATAGCAGCAAGTGAAATAAACAGAGGAGATGGGTGTGTGAAGAGCCAACATCCTGGGACAAAAGAGGAGCTCAACAAAACCAAGGATCACTCTACAGTAGAAAAAACTGTGCGGAGAAAAGTGTCCAAAAATAGTGAAGTATGGAGTCAATCACTGGTATTCACCAAGAAAGAAGAAAATCCTAAAGACAACATATCACCAAATCATTCGTATCCTGCTTTGAAATGCAATTTTCCTTTGGAGAAGAGGTTCTGGGAGAGCTAATAAACACTCCAAATGTGTTTAATCGCTCTGTTGCATTTCCCAGCACACATGGGTGAGGTGGGGCGGGGTGGAGAGGGTGGGAAGTGGGACACACTAAGGAATTCCTTACAACTGCATTCCAATGACTCTGCTAAATTGGTAAAGAATCTCTAGATAACTTACCACTTGAATTATGTAAAGAAGGTCAACACTGCAATGAGTAAATAAAAAACTGGCAGAAAAAAATGGAGAATAATATCTATAAAAATAAAGTTGGAACCATGAGAGTAAAGTGGAAGGACATATGGAGAATCATTTATCAATTGAAGATGAATTTTTAAAGCTGAAAATTACAGCCAACAACTTTTTAGGTGTATGTGGAAAAGAAGAGACCCTCGGACTGAATCTGGGCCTAAAAATAGGGGCGTATCATGCAGGACCCCAAAGGCAGTATTAAGGATTTTAAATTGTATGCTAAGATCAGTAGGAAACCACTACTGACCTTAGGAGAAGAAGGGGGTGGTGGGACAGAGAAATAAAAATCAAATTCACATTTTAAAAAGATTGCTCTAGTTGGAATGTGGGGAACAGACTAGAAGAGGGCTAGATTAGATGCCAGGACACCAGAGGGAAGGTTATCTCAAATGGTCTAAAAAGAGATGATGGCTGTTTGAAATAACGTGATAACAGTGAAGGAGAGAAATGGAAGTGTTTGAGCAATATTTAAAGGTGGCCAGTTAGCTCAGTTGGTTAGAACATGGTGCAGATAATACCAAGGTTGCCCATTTGATCCCCGCATGGGCCACTGTGAGCTGCACCCTCCTTAAAAACAAACAAAAACAAAAACAAAAAAACCACAGAAATATTTAAAATGGAAAATAGATAAGACTTCCTGGTGTCTTAGATATAGAGAGTGGGAGACAAGGTGGTGAGGATGAAGGATTAACAAGAAATTATTAGAATAGTTTTGTCATCTTGTATTAATCAGGACTCTTGAGGCTGCAGTTGACACAAATTCTAACTCAAACTGGCTTAGACAAAAAAATAAAAAAGTATTTGCTTCTTTAACTGAAAAGTCCAGAGGTATGTCTAAATTCAGGTGCCACTTTTCCCAATTCTTGATTCTGCTCCCCTCCATGTTGGCTTCATTTTCAGGCCCCCACGTGGTGGTGAAGTGACTGTCAGTAGTTCCATTATCAACAAATCCACAAAGAGAAGGGTTCTCTCCGCAACAGATACCATACAGCCTTGGATCCACTCTCGATACAGCAACATGAAAAGTGATGGAGGGCGGAGGGAGATGAAGGTCTTTCCCAAAGAGAATTCAGGGTATCTCTAGCAAAGCCAGGGGGAAACAGGTGCTGGTGGCCGAAAACAATGCCAATTTATTACTTATTTCCAAGAATGCCACATCAGCTTAGACGGATGCTTCTCCCTTTGAAATCACAAATTAATTTATAAACATACACACTCCCCATTGAATAAAAGCTGGCATAGTTTATAGCCAGACCATTTACCTCACATAATCCAAGGCTACTTACGTTTTTCAAAACTTTCTGACATTGTGAAATTATTGATGGATTTAATCACTTGCTCAGAAATAAATTATAATTGTGTGATCTCATTACTCTATGAAATCTTTGAAATGATTTTGAGGCATTATTTTATTCTTGACAAGGAATAATCAAGATATGTGAATAAAATAAATGCAGTGTATGTTTGATACTTAAGTATTTGGTGTAGTGTGTATATCTGACTATGTAGGCTAAGAGGCTGAGAACAAAGTAAGCGTGTGGTAAATCAGCCAACCTGCCTTAAATCACAGTCATGTTGTTGGTTACTTTCAGCTGTTGATTACTTCTGGCTTACAGATTGTTGATTGCAGACAATAGGTTACAGCTCTTAATTACATAGTACGTGCCTCCACTCAGCTGTGGTAGCGATATCAGCACACTTCCTGGGCTCATATCTTGGCTCTGCCATTTACTAGCTGTGTGACGAAGCAAGTTATCCAACCTCTCTGTGCTTCATTTTTCTTATCCATAAAACGGAGAATATAACAGTACCACTTTACACGATTATAATAAGTGTTTAATTAAAGTTAATATTTGTAGCATGCTTACAATAGTGCATGATACATAAGTGCTACATACATATTTGTTCAATATACTTAAGAGTTTTTATTTAAACTTTCTGAATCTCAGTTTACTTATCTGCAAAATAAACAATAATATCTGCAATTTCTAAGGATATTAAATGAGATAATTGTATGTAGAGCACTTAGCATAGAGCTTTGCATAAAACAGATACTCAATAAATGTGGTTCTCCTTTGTCTCTTCAAACCCTGGAAGACTGTTCAGGTTAATAAGTATTGTAGTGGATCCAAACTCCATTCGCATTCAGTTATTTTCTATTTCTACATCCTTCAATATTTCTTTACAGCCTCACCCTAGACCAAACTGCGGCCCGTGGGCCAACTGAGGCCCGCAATCCATTTTTAATTGGCCAGTAGCAAATTCCAAAAATATATTTAGTTTACTTAAATAAACCAGGTGAGGCAATATGTACTTCACCTCGAGTGAGTGGCCCGGCTGTTTGTATATTTTACCGCATATGGCCCTTGGTAAAAAACGTTGAAAAAAGTTTGGACACCCCTGTTCTAGACCATAAACTCAACCACTGCACACCTAGCAACATGCACACCCATTTACACACCGATTGGCACACAGGAGATGCTCAATAAATAGTTGCTAAACAAATAAATGATTATTCAACCCTTCACTTCAATGCACTTTGTTAATCCAATAGTGTTTTTTAGATATTTTGAGGCAAATTCAGCAAAATGGACAACTCATGATCCAGACAATTTTTCTCTTTCTGTGTAAAAATTCCATTTATATCAAAATAATGACACAGGGCTGCATCCAGCTGTCACTTCATATAGACATGTGCAAGCACAAAGCCCTGTGTGATGGGCATAGGTCTTGAGTTGTGTGCCGTGTCACTCTCTGTCAAATAGAATATGTTAGGAAAAGAAGCATTAGCCCACAACTTTAAAGTTACAAGTACATATTTTACAGATAGAAAAATAAGGGATATGAGAGACATGTACTAAAAAAACAACAACTCTTTGCTTTCGAGGTGTTAGGATAGGACTGATCTTAGTCTGAAACATTGTAAGAGAAGAAACTTCAGGATGTATCTCATCATCTGGATCCTCTTCCATTATTTCTATTGTCCTGGGCAATAAATTTCAGTATTTGATCAAACAATGGCATATTCCATGCTAGCCCATTCAGGTATCCCCAGTTTATCTATAATGATTTTCCTCTTGTCAGCTCATTTCTTAAACCTTTGCTGAATCTGGTTTCAATGGTACTATAAACAATCATCATTGCATTGTAAAACTGGAAACTCTCTACTAAAATAGTGGTTTGATCCGGGTTGCCATAGTAATAAGTGTATGCTCCCCTCTTTGGAGGCCTTGTTATATGAAGTATCTGTGATTTGCTCAGAATGGCCCCAGTTCATCTGTCAAAATGGGTTTTTCCTTTTTTAAAATAATGATCTAGAAAATCCCACAGCGGCCACAAATATTTTACAACCATAACGAGGAGCATTGGAGTAGTCAAGCTTTATAAATCTATGCCATTATTGCATTGGAATAAATCATGTTTCTTAGGTATACTACATATGCCTGTGTAAGCCTAATTTTAGATCTGCTATTCAACAAGGGTGCGGTTGTTTATAATGAAAAGAGAATTATTAAGTGTGACTTCAAAAATGCATCATGTGTCAGTTCATGTAGAGAGACCCTGGAGCAAAAAAATGGAAATTACTTCTTATTTCTATCAAAATACTGCAAATAGCTATTCAGGTTCAAACTTAGTTACAATTAGAATGTGACGAGCAATGATTTCTTATAACAGCATGAAATTGTACATTCCATTCACGTTTGGGTTCAAATTATTTATTAGTAGGAGGGGAAAGAATGAGAAATGCTGCAAATTTATTAGTGTCACCATGAAAAAGAAATGATGGTACATTATTTGAAATAAAAATGTTCCAGTCAGTTACAGTAATTTGATACAAGAACTATGATAGTTTTTTCCTGCAGGAACAAGAGTAAACAAACACTATATCAACAAACCAGCAATAGAATCCACAAAAAGGTGTAAGATCATTTTTCATCTAAGACAAATGGTTAAGTTGGTTACTTTCTGTAAGTCACTACCAGCTACAGGGTTATTTTATGTAATTCACTGCTGGCTACTGCCTCATGATATCCGATGTGGGAATATTAAAAACATCAGTAGGAGAAAGAACAGGAAGAATCCATCTGTATTCAATGAATTCTAATTAAAAAGTAATTACGGCACAATGAGGTAGCTGCCAACTTTATTCCCTCTTCCTGACCACAAAACCACACACACAGAGCATTAGTCTTCTGCTATTTGTATCCTGCTAAACAAGCAGAAAGGCAGGCAGGAACTGATACACATTTCCTCGTATTTTTCAGGTGACTTCGTTTGAAACAACTGCAGCCCCAGAAGACGTTCTGGGGCAGAGGTGGTGCACATCTTCTGTTATAATTGACCTGGGCTTTGAGATTTCTCTGTCATGATGTATCCCGGAATGTTGCATGATGGGAAGACCCTTGTTATTCTTCCACCAGCCGAGCCAAACGGACAAGATCAAGTAGGCCTGGGACTTGGGAAAAAAGGGAAGAAATATTGACAGATAAGTAACCACTCCAGGAAATGACAGGCAGCTGGAGCAGTGTCGGGACTCTCAGGATTCAGGCATAATCCTTTAACCTCATGCTCAAACTCTGTAATCTTTCAATGAGATGGAAGAGAGGAAGGGAAAAAAGCAAATTGCTTAATCAAAGCCCTTAATATGTGACTGGGATTAGTAATTAAATCAGAATGACAACCTGCGGGTATATAAAGTCTTCATAAAATAGCCTCAGTGCTAATGAAGTTGTAGCTGCAGGGCTGAGAATACAGGAAAGGTAACCTGCCATTTCAGTTGACACAGACACATTTCTCTACGAGCAAACAGGCATTCCAAACTGTTCCCGACCACCAACAATTTTTCTCCAGCTGCCAAGAGGTAGGCCTATAGCCTGCATTCCTTTCAGTTGGCAAAGCTCCCATTTCACCCACATTCTAGAAAATCTTCTTCATCTACTAGGCAGCATAACAGGTGTCAGTAGAGTTTCCATCGAAAGAAGAGAATAGGCTCTGGCATAAGTCATTTGCTGCTAAGGGCACTAAAAGATGTTGGGGTTCTTCTTCAGAAAGGAAGTGGTAACAGGCTAAAGTGGCCCTTGTCATTTCATATTAAAAATGGAAAATAATAGCACACTGGATTTCTACGGAATCCTTGGAGGCAAGCATCCACGTTGTCCTATGAGTTTTTGTGTTAACCCTTAAAATGGGGTGAAGTGTGCATTAGTTAACTCTATTATACAACAGGGCATGCTGAGGTCCTGATGAGCGATTTGTCATCACCATGATCATATGTAGTTAAGCAGCAAGAACTTTCTTATTGAAAGCAATGTGTTTTAGCCATTTTGCCTTTCTTCTCCCCAGTACACTACCAATCTTCCATGAAATAAGCAACCACGCATTCTTTATACCTCCCTAACAGGCTAGTCCTGGCTAAACCCATGCATAGGTGTATGGGGTCTAAAATTGACCCCTGACTGCCTCTCCTCTAGTTTTGTATCAGTTTTTCCTGATACAAATTTATTTTTCCTGACATAAATTTTCACTGTGTAACAATTTCCTAGAATATAGAAGCTTTAAACAATAAAAATGTATTACCTCACAGTTTCTGAGTATCAAGTAACTGAGAATGGCTTAGCAGGGTGGTTCTGGAGCAGGGTCTCTCGGGATACTGAAATCAAGCTGTCAGCCAGAGTTGGATCATATGGAGGTCTGACTGAGGCTGGAGGATCTCCTTGCAAGACGGCTCGCTCACACGGCTGCTGGCTACAGTCCACGGTTCCTCACTGCATGTTGTCTGGAAGGCCAAGTTCCTCATAACCTGGAACTCTTCGCAAGGCTCAGAACATAGCAGCCAGTGTCTCCCAGAGCACGTGATCTAAGAGAAAGAGAGTAGGAGACAGCCCAAAGCAGAAACAATTGTGTCTTTTGTTACCTAATCGTGACATAGCTCACCATCTCCTCTGTTGTGTGTGCTTGCTCACAGAGACCGACGCTGGCATGGGAGATGACCACACAAGGGAATGACCACCGGGAGGCAGGACTTATTGGGGACCATCTTGGAGGCTGGCTACAACGATCTGTATTAATAAATATGTAGGAGGCCTTTAGTTATTTGGTATAAGCTAGGAGGAACGATGCTGGGGAACTGGTTGTTGGAAGATAACAAAGGGTACGTGTATCTGTGCATGTTTCACTGGATTCAGAAACAGCACTGTGATGTCTACTCTCAGTTTAAGCCAAAGAATTATATCTGACTTTTTGTAGAAATAGAGCCCTGGGCCCAAGCTGAGAGACCCTCTCACACTGGACTTGGTGAGACTCTGGACACAAACAATGTAGCTTCCGGGCCCATATGATAAAGGGTTACTCAGAGTTGGAGGGACTTTCACCCCATTTTGGAGAGGACCACAGAGCAGCAACACATGCTCTGCTATGACAAGCAGAGGATCAGGGACGAGAGGTGCCCCCCTTTGGTGGAGAGATGCTTCTTCCAAAGGCCTCAAAAGAGGACAGAGGAAGAAGATCCTGAGCAGACATGTCCCTAATCATATGTGGGACTCTCCTTAGAGAATAAAATTATCTAGAAGGTTGAAATCCTGGCATTAGTGATGGACACTGATAAATCGGTGAAATACACCAACAATGTTATGTGTCCTTATTTGAATTTCCAGACTGGTAAAGTTACACTATATAATTACAAATCTGCAGTACCCACTCTAGTCAGGCTAAGGTAATTTAAATGTCACAGACCTTGTTCCATCCAAGATTCACAAGCAACAACCTAGCAGACACCCTGGATTCACTGAATTCTGCACTAAGGCAGCTTTCAATGTATCTACTTCTTATTTTGTCTCTGACTCTCCCCCTTCTAATCTCTACTACATCTTTCTTGCTTTTCTCCTGCTCTGCCCCGTAATGAGCAGACTTCTCAGCTCTTGTCCCATCTGTTCTATTTTCTGGACTTGGACTAAGCATACTGCTTCCAGATAGAGCATTTTCTCAGACAGACATTCCTGGAGCATTTTTCATTGAAATGGCCTGTTTGTGAGATGCATTAGTGGGTCACTAATGGAGGAACCATATTCGATTATGTTTTGTATCTCTGATACCTAGTATAGCATCTGACATATAGAAAGGCCTTAGTAATGTTTAACTGGAATTGAATTATTGCTCCACTCCTGACACGTCACAAATCTCAACATCAAAGCACAGTCTTTGATGAAATTCTTACTACTGTCTCAACTAACAAAGAAGGCATTCATTTCTCAATTATTCAATCTGAACACCCAGTATATGTCAGATACTGCACTTGGTGCTCGCTTTGCAGTGATGAGCAAACCTACAGGACATTTGGCCCCATAAAACGTAGAGTCTAGTTTATCTAATAGGTATTTAATAAATGTCAGTAGATGACATAATGATATATGATAGTTACCTTCAATATATAAAGAACTATCTCACGATAGAGAAGCTACACTGATATTAGGGAGGAAAGAATTGGGCTCCATGAGTGGTAGTTACAGGGCACAGAGGACATATTAGTACTGGGATTGTTAAACACTGGGAAGGAATCACCCTGGGGAGTAATGAACTTCCCAGAACTAAGAGTCTGGACCATCATCTGTCAGGGTTACTATATGAACAATAGTAACGACAGTGCTAGTGGTGGCTAACAATTACAGGTTCTTACTATATACCAGACACTGTATAACACTCTCTTCATAGAATGTTATCAGTGACAGCACTGTCATTTTATAGATGAGGAAAATGAAGCCCAGCGAAGTCCTGAAATCAAGTCTAGGCAGTCCAGCTCCAGAGCCTGTGTTCTGAACCGCTTGTTCCTCTGCCTTCTCCCCTGAGAGAATTCTTCAGTGAGTGAAGGTGAGTAATGTGTTTCCTTCTAACACTGAGCATTTCTGACACTGTAATTATTTTTATAGGTACCTATACCCAAATACGATTAATCCAGAACCAGAAGGTGGGATTCAGGATTTGCAGTTCCTTTGTGTACTTGTAGAGATGATTAGAAACCGCCCCACTTCCCAGGAGCAGTGTCAATGGACTGATTTCTTCAATTTATCTACATTGGACCATGGCTTCCTAACTTAGGTTAAAATCATCGTTTAATCGCAAAGCGTTGAGAGAAATCACACTTTAAGGTGATAAAAGGTCAAGAAATCACATCACAGAAGGAAATGTTGAAAGAATTGGATCTGTTTTGGTTTAAAAAATTAAGAGGAAAGAAGGAAGGGAGGGAGGGAGGGAGGGAGGGAGGGAAGGAGGGAGGAAGGAAGGAAAGAGGGAGAGAGGGAAGGAAGGAGGGAGGGAGGGAGGGAGAAAGGGAGAGAGAGACAGAGAGAGAGAGAGAGAGAGAGAGAGAGAGAGAGAGAGAGAAAGAAAAGGGAGGGATGGATGGAAGGAGAGAGGGAAGAAAGGAAGGAAGGAAATGAGGAAGAAAGGGAAAAAGAGAAAGAAAGGAAACAAGGAGAGATATGTCTTCAAATATTTGAAGAATTATCATTTAGAAGAGGAGGTTGACTTGTTTTTGTTTCTGCCAAAGGCACGATGGGAACTAATAGTGAAATTTGTCCAGGGGTAGCTTTCTGTTCAACGCTAAGAAACAACTTTTTAATAACTGCTACTGCCCAACCATGGAATGAACGTTCTGGGGACTTGTGAATACTGCTTCAATAGATGTCAGCAGGGATATGGGAGAAGAGATTTTTCCCAAAAGAGTTCTTCCAATCCTAAATGCTATCGTTCTTTGGTTTGTGATCTATACCTTTGTGCAGGCATTAATGGCTGTATTTGTGTGATTGAGATAAATTTATTTAAAAGTATTGAAAAACACAAAATAAAAACCACCCATAATCCCACATTTTAAAGATTAATCAAGGAAAGAAGCAAAAATCTCAGCCCCTCGAATTCTGCCCTCTAGTGTTCAGAGCTTGGCTAAAATCATCAAAAGATAAAGGAAGGCAATCAATAACAATAATAAGAGTAATGGAAAGGAGTAGGTGACGTGGTATTAGTTGATATGTATTGTTGTGTATATATATATTCTTTTCTGTCATAAATATATGCATTTACATACATATTCAAACAACTTTAGAGTTAAACTGTATCCGAGGCAACATTAATTAAGAATGGATATTAGCTTTTTAAAATAAAATTTTCTTTTATATATATATTTTTCATTTTCTTCTTTCACCTAAAGGCTAAATATAGTTGAAAGTTTTCTAATTTGGAGAGTGTCTTCTGTTTCATTTTGGCTACAAGATGAAATGAGGCAGAGTACACGCCAGCGAGTACACACACAGAGAGAGGTGGCAATAGTGTATTCACCCACAGGATCTGCAGGAATGCTCCCAGAGCTGTTACCTGACACTTTTCCCATTAATCCATTCCTCCTCTTGTTTTCTTTATCTCAGGAAACAGCACCTTCCGTGCGGTTGCTCAGGCCAAACACATGGGACTCATCCTCCCCTTCCCTCTCTCCATCCAGCCCATTAGCTAGTCCTGAGAACCCTGCCTCTAAATAGATCTAAATCTGACCCCCTCCCTCCACCATCATCTCTATGTTTATCCAGGCGATGAGCATCTCCTGCCTGGGATACAGAATAGTCTCCCTGTTTCCATTCTTTTTTGCTATAATCCTTTTGCACATAGAGTGACTTTTTTAATGGTGGATTTACATAATTCGATTATATTACTCCTCCGCTTAAAACCATCCAATGGCTTCTCGTCATATTTACAAATATTCTAAACTCCTTACTCTGGCTATAAAGCCCTTGCTGACTCTGACCCTGACTACCTCTTCTACACCCTCTCCTACTCTCTCCCCAGCCACCCTGGCCTTTGGTCTTGTCCTTATGGTCACCAAGCTGGTGCCCATCTGGCTGCCTCTGCATTAGTGGTACCTGCTGCCTGACTGTCACTCACGCTCATCGCTACATGTTTGTGTCCTTATGATTCAGAGCTCAGCTTAGATATCACCTCACAGAGAGGCCTCCCTTGACCACCTTGTCTGAAGAAGACACTCTACATCCCATCACTTTATTTTAATTCTCCATGTGGCTCCTATATGTTCTGATTTATTCCTCTCTCTTTTCTTTTTTTCCCCCTGCTCTCTTGCTTTTTTGTCTGTCTCCCCCTCCAGAATGCAAGATCCCCATGTTAACTGCTGACTCCTCAATCCTAGAACAAAGCCTGATACACAGTAAGTGTCCAATAAATATTTGTTGATGAAATGAGAGTGTACATGATCAGTGGCACCAGACAATGAACATTCATTGCACTGACTTTTGCTTGTACTCAAGCTCTCCTGGTCCTAACTGGATAATGTCAGGCTTTGCATGTCATGGTAATGAGCCCCTCTCAGGTCTTATAGACACCGAATAAAAAGCCTAACTCTCAGGGCAGATCTGTGAACATGTGTGAAATCAAGCATGAAAAAGAAACCAAGACTTTCTTACGTGGCTCTAATTTGTGAAGATAACTGCTAAGGAACTAGAATAGGTTGGAAGGAAACATTAGGGCCAGGCAATTCCCCATTTGCTCTCAACACCATTAGCTCTCCATCTATTAAAATGCCGTCACTGATAGAGGCAGCCAGAGCCAGAAAACTTCGGCTCAACTTCTATAAATTAACGCTGTGAGTGCCTTGTGTTCTTGTGGTGGTTGTGAATTGTACAGGTTGGTATTGGTCAAATTTAATGACACCAGGTTAGAAAACAAATTAATCCTTTATTCCTAAAGCCACTGTCTTGAATAAAACTCCAAAGTAATTCCCATTGCATCAAATATTTCAGTCAATAGTTTATTAACTACCAACCATGTTGCAAACATTTTCCTAGGCATATATATATATAATTTAATTCTCACTCTATCGCTATGAGTTCACCCATTTTGTAGATGGATAGACTTGATTCTGGATAGGTCAAATCATTTCTCAAGCTCACACAACTAAGCATAGATGGACTTCTTAGCTATTAAGCTCTCACTTCCCTTGCTTGTCCCAATTCTTCTGGTCATAATTTGGCATGTTGTAAAGACCCACCAGTCAGGTTATAATTCTCAACGGAAACTACTGATTTTGATTTCTGATGTGGACAGCA
Organism: Rhinolophus sinicus; assembly: GCF_036562045.2. NCBI lineage: Eukaryota > Metazoa > Chordata > Mammalia > Chiroptera > Rhinolophidae > Rhinolophus > Rhinolophus sinicus. The sequence goes on along the minus strand of NC_133756.1, from coordinate 52,637,319 downwards.
ACATTTGGAGCCTGAAATCTGGAGACTATTGGTCAGACTCCACCTTCGTTGGGCCCACCATATGCCCACCATACCCACAAACTCTCCCAGAGATGACAGTAGATAGAAACAACTTACAGAAGAAACGCAGATTTGAGTGTTAATCCTTTTAATGCTATTAATTTTACACTGTATCAACTCTTATTCCACCTGACTCTTTGGCCATTGGCTAAAACTACATTTCAAAAAGTATACATTCTCTACAACTGCAGAAAACATTTTAAAACAAAGACCCGTCAGCTTGTAGACAATAGAAAAACAATTTTTTGATCACAGTTGCAGAAATTGCAGTGATCTCAGAGGCAGTTTTCTGGTTCATTCAAATGCTGATGATAAATCATACTTTTAAAAAATAGTGACCACGTAGAGAGAAAATGTCAGGACAGGAAATGTCATTAAATGAGAGGGCTTTAATTGAGCAATGCAAAATAATTCCTTAAGATTTTTAAAAATATGAGTCACCAAGCACTGTATTCACTATTTTAATAGGAAAAGTCATGTATTTTACTCCTTTGCTAAACCTAAAATAAAATGGCCAAGTTCTATATAGAATTGGTTTAAAATGTAATTCAGTTCACCAAAAGTATATTATGTAGTTACTTTGAGGCACTTAGATAAGTATTTGATAATAGCGTTGTCGTGCGGGGAGGCCTGCGAGGTCTCTGGTCCTGCTCCCCACATAAGAACGCAGGATATGGCCAGGCCAAAAAGGAACACCCACGGAGCCATAGATGGGGGAGTCATACCACTATATTCTCGCTGGCGGCATCCGCCTCTCTGCAATCCGCTCTTGCTAGCCCAGCCACCACCTTCTTGCTAGCCCCCATTTTTTTCTGCTAGCCTAGCCACAGCAGTTATATTAGTGGCCAATGGCTCACTGGTTACAGCTGACGGCCAACTAGCCACAGCTGATGGCCATGCAATCACAGTTGATGGCCATTTACTACCTGAGCCAGCACCTGTCTATGTGAGGCCGAGAGCCTGGAAACTGCTTTCTGGGGCTCAGTCCCCACAAGCGTTTTTGTTTTTTTTAAGTCAAGAATTTAGCTCCATTATATATTTTTAAAAATAGTTTTGGAGTAAGAACCAGGATTCTGGTGGCCCCGGGAAAAGAGCCAAGTTGATTGTCAGTAAAGAGAGTGCAGGTACATGACACTGAGCTCAGCAATATTTCCTCTAAAAAACAAACGGTTCACAGAAACTATATTTGTAAATGGAATCACTTCAAGTTGCTCACTGACTATCACGACACCCATTTGCAGACCCCCAGCATTTCCCAGAGCATCCCAGAAACACTGAGGCAGGTTGCAGGAAAATAAACTGAGGAAATTACTAAAGATCTTGCTCCTTGTTGGGGTCCAAGGCTGGGGTTCACCCAGCCAATTACAAAGTCAAAGAATTGTTTAAAATGAAGCAATGCAGAAAGAAATAATAAGCAAGTTACTGGAACGGAGTGGAAATTAACAATGCAAAACGGTTTTTAAGACTAAAGGAGGAAATCAGCCTTAAACAGGGTGTTTCTGTTGCAGACAAACTTGCCTAAAAGTGTTAGCATTTAAATGGTCACACCTTGGCTTTGAACTTAACACTCCATTAAGGGGCTGAGGGAGCTCACACCTTTGTCTTGTGCCTTTCACTCTTGTTGAAGCTCAAGGAAGAGAAGGGGAGGAGAGAGGAGGAGGAGAAAGGGGAACAAGGGCAAGGTTGTGTAAGGGAAAAGTGAAGGTCCCGGTTATGCCTGCTGTCCTGGTGCAATTATGAACAGCACCTGCTTTCATTCCACCAAGTGTCCTGATCTGGATAATAAATTATGTGGTCACCCTATAAATAGGGCATGGAATGTCCAAAATGATACTGGCAAAGCAACAGTCATTTATGTTTGTAAATGACATTTGTTTCTAGGATATTGTGCTTTGGTTCAGCTGTTTCTTTGTCATTTCACATGTGAAGGCTAAGTGTTCCTAACTGCAGGAGAAGAATCAAAGAATTAAAATATCCTGGGGAAGGATCCTAGAGGCTATATGGTTATTGTTCCACAAAGGGGAAACTGGGGCTCAAAGAGGTTGACTTGCCTAAGCTAGTCAATGGAAAAGCTGGGACTAGGACCTCAGTCTCCCAAATGTAAATTATACATTTTCAGTGTGTCAAATATTTTCACAAATGTAAACAATGTTCTCAAGATATAAGAATAAAATATAGAAGTTGTGATACATGATACAGACTCCTTTCTCTAGGTCAGATGGTTCAGAGATCAGTCAGAGGTGTGGGGGACACAGAAGACAGCCACTGGCTCTTGGGGTGAAGTTTCTGATGTTCACTGATGATTTCAGCTGCGGAGGAGACCAAGAATTCCCTTGGAATGAACAAAAGTCAGGAATCAAATTGATATCTGCTTTAACAATTGAATAGCTCATCGATCCTGGTCAGAGTTACTGAACGTCTTTAAAACTTCCATTTCCTCATTTATAAAATGGGTATGAAATTAATATTCATCTCAGATGACTGTTGTGAAGGTTAAGTAAGACAGTATAGGCAAAACACTTAGCCCAATGCCTGGCACACAGTTATGCATTCAGTAAATGTCAGCTACCATCATGATCACCATCATCATCGTCATGACCATCAGCAGCAGCATCAGTAGCAGGAGCAGAGTTTTCCTTCTCCACTCCTGAGATGACCTGATTTGAAAAGTCAACTGATTTCACCATCCCCGCTCACCCTTTTCTCTTACTATAATGATCCGCCTTGATCTTATTACTTCCATGTACTCACAGAGCTAGATTTTTTTTTTAATTAAAGTTTATTGGGGTGACAATTGTTAGTAAAGTTACATAGGTTTCAGGTGTACAATTCTGTAATACATTATCTATATCTCACATTGTGTCTTCATCACCCAGAGTCAGTTCTCTTTCCATCATCATATATTAGACCCCATTTACCCTCTTCTAGAGACCCCTCCCCCTTACCTTCTGGTAACCCCTAAACTATTGTCTATGTCTATGAATTTTTGTTCCTTCATTTGTTTGTCTTGTTCTTTTGTTTTCATTTTTACATACCAAATACCAGTGAAATCACATGGTCCTCTGCTTTTTCTGTCTGACTTATTTCACTTAGCATCATACTCTTAAGATCCACCTATGTTGTCACAAATGTTCCTATATCATCTTTTCTTACAACCAAATAGTATTCCATTGTTTATATGTACCACAACTTCTTTATCCATTCATCTATCGAAGGACACTGTGGTTGTTTCCATGTCTTGGCCACCGTAAATAAAGCTGCAATGAACATTGGAGTAAACATGTCTTTATGGATAAATGTTTTCAGATGTTTTGGGTAGATACCCAGGAAAGAGATTGCTGGGTCATATGGTAATTCTAGTCTTAATTTTTTGAGGAACCTCCACACAGCCTTCCATAGTGGCTGAACCAGTCTGCATTCCCACCAACAGTGTATGAGGAGGGTTCCTTTTTCTCCACAGCCTCTCCAACACTTGTCTTGTTGATAATAGCCATTCTAACTGGGGTGAGGTGATATCTCATTATGGTTTTTATTTGCATTTTTTTGATGATTAGTGATGTTGAGCATTTTTTCATATGTCTATTTGCCATTTGTATGTTCTTTGGAGAAATGTCTCTTTGGGTCCTCTGACTTTTTTAATTGGATTGTTTCTTTTTTTGCTGTTGAGTTTAACGAGTTCCTTGTATATTTTGGATATTAACCCTTATCAGAGGCGCTGTTTGCAAAAATCTTCTTCCATTTAGTTGGCTGCCTCTTTATTTTGTCGATGGTTTCTTTTGCTGTGCAGAAGCTTTTAAGTTTGATATAGTCCCATTCATTTATTTTAGCTTTTACTTCCCTTGCCTTTGGAGTCAAATTCATAAAATGATCTTTGAATAGAAGGTCCGTAAGTTTAGTACCTATGTTTTCTTCTATGCAGTTTATTGTTTCAGGTCTTACGCTTACATCTTTGATCCATTTTGAATTAATTTTGGTACGTGGTGACAGATAGCTGTCCAGTTTCATTCTTTGGCACATGGCTTTCCAATTCTCCCAGCACCATTTATTGAAGAGGCTGTCTTTTCTCCATTGTATGCTTTTGACTTCTTTGCCAAATAATATCTGTCCATATGTATGTGGGTTTATTTATGGTTTTCAATTCTATTCCATTGGTCTGTATATCTGTTTTTCTGCCAATACCATGCTGTTTTGATTATTGTTGCCCTGTAGTACAAGCTAAAGTCAGGGCGTGTGATACCTCCAGCATTGTTCTTTTTCCTTAGGATTGTTTGGTTATTCGGGGTCTTTTATGGTTCCATACAAATCTGATGACTTCTTGTTCAATTTCTTTTTTAAAATGCCATTGGGATTTTGATGGGGATTGCATTGAATCTATATATTGCTTTGGGTAATATGGCCATTTTAACTATGTTGATTCTTCCAATCCATGAGCACGGAATATCTTTCCATTTCTTTGTGTCTTTTTCAATTTCTTTTAAAAATGTCTTGTAGTTTTCAGCATATAGGTTTTTCACATTCTTGGTTAAATTTATTCCTAGGTATTTTACTCTTTTTGTTGCATTTGCAAAAGGAATTGTTTTTCTGTTTTCTTTTTCTGAGATTTCATTGGACTTTTGTTGGTTGATTTTGTAGCCAGCAACTTGACTGTATTCGTTTATTGTTTCTAATAGCTTTATGGTGGAGTCTTTAGGGTTTTCTATATATATAGCATCATATCATCTGCAAAGAGTGAAAATTTAGGTTCTTCATTCCCAATTTGGATGCCTTTATTTCTTTCTCTTTCCTGATTGCTCTGGCGAGGACTTCCAACATTACGTTGAAAAGCAGAGGTGATAGGGGACAGCCCTGTCGTGTTCCTGAATGTAGAGCAAAGGGCTTCAGTTTTTCACCGTTAATTATGAGATTAGCTGAGGGTTTGTCATATATGGCTTTTATTATGTCATTTTCCTTTTATACCTATTTTGTTAAGTGTTTTAATCATAAATAGATGTTGTGTCTTGTCAAACGCTTTTTCTGCATCAATTGATATAATCATATGATTTTTGTCCTTTATTTTGTTTATGTGATATATCAAGTTGAAGGATTTGCATATGTTGAACCATCCTTGTGCCCCAGGAATGAGCCCCACTTGGTCGTGATGAATAATCTTTTTAATGCATTGTTGCATTTGACTTGCTAGAATTTTGTTTAGGATTTTTGCATCTGTCTTCATCTGAGATATTGTTCTGAAGTTTTCTTTGTTTGTGTTGTCCTTACCAGGTTTTGTATCAGGGTAATGTTGGCCTCATAAAATGAGTTAGGGAGTACTGCCTCTTCTTCAATTTTTTGGAAGAGTTTGAGCAGGATTGGTATTAGATGCTCTTTGAAGGTTTGGTAGAATTCACTAATGAAGCCATCTGGCCCTGGACTTTTGCTTTTGGGAAGGTTTTGGATGACTGATTCAATTTTGTTACTGGTGATCGGTCTGTTTAGATTTTCCAATTCTTTGTGATTCAGCCTAGGAAGGCTATATGTTTCTAAGAACTTGTCCATTTCTTCTAGGTTATTGAATTTGGTGGCATATAGTCCTTCATAGTATTCTTGGATGATCCTTTGTATTTCTGTGGTGTCCGTGATAACTTCCCCTCTTTCATTTCTGATTTTGTTTATTACTTTGTTTTCTCTTTTTATCTTAATGAGTTTAGCCAAGGGTTTGTCAATTTTGTTAATCTTTTCAAAGAACCAGCTCTTTGTCATATTAAATTTTTTTATTGTCTTTTTGTTCTCTATTTCATTTAGTTCTGCTCTGATTTTTGTTATTTCCTTTCTTCTGCTGACCTTGGGTTTCATTTGTTCTTCTTTTTCTGGTTCTTTAAGGTGTAATGTGAGGTTATTTATCTGGGATTTTTCTTGTTTCTTGAGATAGGCCTGTAATGATATAAATTTCCCTCTTAAAACTGCTTTCGCTGCATCCCAAAAATTTTGGTAGGATGTGTTTTCATTCTCATTTGTTTGTATGTATCTTTTGATCTCTCCTCTTATTTCTTCTTTGACCTGGTCGTTCTTTAAAAGTATGTTGTTTAATTTCCACACATTTGTGGTTTTTCTTGCTTTTTTTTTTTTTTTAGAATTTCAAAGCCTTGTGAACAGAGAATGTGCTTGGTATGATTTCAATCTTCTAAAATTTGCTGAGGCTAGTTTTATGTTCCAATATATTATCTATCCTTGAGAATGTTTCATGTACACTAGAAAAAAATGTATAGTCTGATGTTCTAGGATGAAGTGTTCTATAAATGTCAATTATGTCCATTTCATCTAATGTGTCATTTAGGGCTACTATTTCATTATTTATTTTCTGTTTGGATGATCTATCCATAGCTGTCAATGATGTATTTAGGTTCCCTACTATAATTGTGTTTTGGTCAATTTCTCCTTTTAGTTCTGTTAGTAGTTGCTTGGTATTGGTATATTTTGGTGTTCCTTGATTGGAGGCATAAATATTGATGACTGTTATGTCTTCTTGTTGTATAGTCCCCTTTATCATTATGAAATGTCCATCTTTGTCTCTTGTTACCTTTTTATTCCTGAAGTCTGTTCCATCTGATATCATTATGGCTACACCTGATTTTCTCTGGACACCGTTTGCTTGGAGTGTCAATTTCCACCCTTTCAGTTTGAGTCTGTGTTTGTCCTTGTAGCTGAGATGTGGCTCTTGGAGGCAGGATGTGGTTGGGTTTAGTTTTTTGATCCAATCTTCTACTCTGTGCCTGTTTATTCGTGAGTTCAGTCCATTTACATTTAGGGTGATTATTGATATTGAGGATTTCCTATCATTCTATCTTTGGTTTTCTGGTAAGACTGTGTCTCCATTGTTTCTTTGCCTTTTTGTTGTTGTCTATTATTTCTGTATGGTGGTAGTCTATGATTTTTCTCTCTGTTTCTTCTTTTATTACATTATATATTTCAGTACTGGATGTTTTTTGAGTGATTACTCTTAGTTTATGTAAAAGAAAGTTTCATATTTAGAGTATTCCATTTTCTTCAGCATGTTTACTTTCTCTATTCCCATATTCTGATTCAGGCCTTTACTCTTCCCCCTTTTATGTTTTGGTTGTCACAAATTATCCCTATTTGTGCTGGTTGAAATGCCTCCTTCAGTATTTCTTGTAGTACAGGTCATGTGTTAGAAAATTCCCTCAGCTTCTGTATTTCTGGAAAGGTCTTTATTCCTCCCTCGTATCTAAAGGACATATTTGCTGGATAGATTATTCTTGCCTCATAATTTCTCTCTTTCAATAGTTTGAATATTTGATTCCACTCCTTCCTGGCTTATAGAGTTTCTGCTGAAAAATCTGATGATAATCTAATGGGCTTTCCTTTGTAGGTTACCATCTTCTTTTCCCTGGCTGCCTTGAGGATTCTTTCTTTGTCGTTGATTTTAGACAGCTTCAATACAATGTGCCTTGGAGAAGGCCTGTTGGGATTGAGGTAACTAGGTGTTCTATTTGCTTCTTGGATTCGAGGGTCCAGTTCTGTCCACAAGTTTGGGAAGTTCTCATCGTCTATTTGTTTGAATACACTTTCTGTTCCCTTCTCTCTTTCCTCTCCTTCTGGTATGCCCATTATTCTTATATTGTTCTTTCTGATGGAGTCAGAAAGTTCTTGCAGAGTTCTTTCATTTCTTTTAAGTCTCAAGTCTCTTTCTTCTTCCATCTGTGCCATTTCCAGGTTTCTATTTTCAATGTCACTGATTCTTTCCTCCATCTGGTCAGCTCTACTACCTAAGCTGGCTATTTCATTCTTCATTTCTTTTATTGAAAGTGATATGAGGCTGATCATTCTTCACCATACTGTTCTGTAGGAATTGCCCACATACAATCAAGATTTTTTTTTCTCTACATAGTCAATCAATGTGAGCATAAATTCTGGAGATTGTGTGGACTCAGCCTTCAGAAAAGATGCTGTTTGTTGCCTCAACAGAAAACACCCTGATAAGATCCATAAAAGAACGTCAAGCCAAGACCGAAGCCCCAAGTGTCCCTGAGGTCAGTACCTATACTGTGACCTGACCAAACCAAAGAAGGGGACCTGGGCGCTAAGGAGTCCCTGGGTCACTGTGCTCTTCAAACCCTTTACTTGGGTGGGAAATAGGTCAGGTGCCCAACTTCTCTGCAGTTCATGTTTCTTTGTAATTTGGGGGGACATTTGGGATCAATTTGATTGTCATTATGACACTTCCTGTGAAATGATCCTTTGCATCATCACAATTAGTTGATTTGGAGTTATTTGTAATTATGCAATTAGGACTTCCAGTGAGGGGCAGATAAATTTTATTAATAAAAGCTAATTAGTAAAAGAACAAGCCAAATAGAGGCCAAAACAAAGTGACAGACATTCTTCTCTATTCACACACCTGGGGACACTCACAATGACTAGACCAAGGGTCTTCACATTCCCTGAGACCCCTCCCCACCCCCAGGAGTTCTCTGGTTGTGGCTTCATGTGACTCTAACTTCCAGTAATTCAGTAATTATGAGTGCATGTTTTGGAGTCAAACAAACTTCAGTATGAATCTTGTCTCTACGCCTTCCACCTTGGGACAACAAATAGAGGATTTAAGCTAAGTCATCACTTTCTCACATGTAAAATAGGGGTGATAATATTAACCTCATATGTAATGCACTTAGCTCTGTCCTTGGCACATAGTCCGTGCCAGTAAGTGGCAGCCATCCTATTCTACTTACATACCTGCTGAGAAGTGTCTGGGCTGCAGCAGAAGAATGCACCACCCCACAATTCGTCTACTCCTTCTTGTCACCAACCTCTTTGGCGTATATCTACTGGATTATCCTCTGGCCCACCTATATAGCTTTAGGATAAGGTAAGCAAGTAAGGTAACATTCTCTCTCTTCCCTCTACCTTGAAGGTTCTTTCCTTGACTGTACCCTGATTATTGTATCAGTTAACTCATGGGAACTGTTCTTCAAATCTGCAAATTACACTGAGCCAAGGGAAATAGCAATCTTTCAAAGAAAGATTTTGGACCAAAAAATCGCCACAGGTATTCAATATGAATAGAATCTAACATGATAGAATTTAATAGGAACAAGTGTAAGGTCCTCTTTTGAGTCCAAATAAATCTCAGATGCATGAAGATCAGACTCTGAGGAAAAAAGAAAACAGAAACAAAAAAATCCTTAGACTTTTTATTTGAAACTAAACTCAGTTTATACTGTGATAGCTCTACCCCCCCAAAAAAAATGGGGATAAATTTGCCTAATATGTAGACATATAGCCTGTAGCCTATAACTAGGGGCTTGTTCCATTCAGTGTTGCTTGATCAGGCAGACTGCCATACCTGGCACAAGGTGACAGATTTTAGCCTTTTATCCTTATTTCAAGAACCCAAGAAGATAGTAACATGAGGTTTTATAACATTAGGGTTGTTCAAGCATCAGCTAAATGAAGACTTGGTTGGGACATTCATTGCTAAGGAGACTTAAGCATCAGATGGATGTTTGGACCAGATGCCATTAAGGTCCATTTTAACCAGAAGCATCCTTCCAGTAATCTGCCATCTCATAGGCCAAGAATCTTATCAGAACATACATTTGGTCTCTTCATAATTTCTCAAGGAAGTGAGCAAATACTGTGTTTCCCCCAAAATAAGACTGGGTCTTATATAATTTTTGCTCCAAAAGATGCATTAGGGCTTATGTTCAGGGGATGTCATCCTGAAAAATCATGCTAGGGCTTATTTTCCAGTTTGGCCTTATTTTCAGAGAAACACAGTAGATATAAAGAGTCCAAGGTCACAGATGTAGTTTTCCTTGTCATTTCGAGTAACAAGCTTCCCTAGGTCTGACTTTCTCATTAGCCCATTTGGTTCTTTCTCAAAGAGCATTGCTTTCCAAAAGAAATGACTTGGCTACTCTAGACCCTACAGACATCTTAGTCATCTCCTCCTCTGGCCTTGTGTTCAGCTACCCCGGCTCTTCTGAATGCAACATCCTCTCTACCAATCCATCTCCTCCTTCAAAATCTGGCTTCATGCTGTCCTCCTCTGAGAAAATTTCCTGTGGTTTCTCATATTCTTCTAAGCTCCTCAAGGACTCTCTGTAGCACACCCACACTTGCTTATGTCTCGCCTGTGAATCATTCCCCAGTTTCATGTTTGTGTGACTCTCCAGCTGAACTCTAAACTCCTCAAGGGCAGTGGACCTCTGCCAACAAGGATAAAAAGGAGACAAGCTCTGGATTTTTCTAATGATCACAAACATTGGACACAAAACAACCACTGGGGCCTAATACCCATCAAACAGCAGTGAAATTCCGCTAGAATTAAAGTTAGATGGGGCAATCCAAGTTTCAGAAGATCAGAGACATTTACATTCTTCTCTGAATAGTTCAACAGTCCTTCCAAATCACCAGGACTGCAGACATAAAAGTTTCATCTAGCCACTAGCTCTACTGAACATATCACAGGTTACTTAAAGTGCAATTTATTTTTAATAGAAAAATTGATTCTGGAATGAAACATGAAGTAGTCTTTTTATTTATTTATTTAATTTTTTGGTAGTAGACTAACCTTTTAAAGAATAGCATTCTTGCCCTAGAGAGGGGCATAAAAGTTTAAAAGGTTATTTTTCATATTATACATAACCCACATGCTCACCTTTCCTATCTCTTTGCTGGTTCTTCGCTCATGGTGCCTGTGGCGCTCACTCACTGAAAATATCGGCTCCATTAATGCATGATTTACTTCTCTTTACTTGGCAAAGTACAGACCCCATCTTTCAAAGCAAATTCAAGCTTTTGTAATTCATTACCTACTCTGAGATATGATAGCATGGAGTTTTCTCTTCAAAATTCGAATGAGCAAAGTAGGCTTTTCCTGACCCACCCAGAGGAGCTGGTTGCTCCCTGATATGAGTTCCTATGGCACTTTTAGATTATTGCTCTTTTTAAACTTACTATGACTGATCCTAATTATTTGTTTACATGTCTGTCTCACCTAGTCCAACTGCCAACTCCAAGAAAAGAGAAATTCTGTCCTATCCATCTCTTAGTAACTTCTTGTGGGTGCGATGGCATGCCGCCCAGTTCCTTCTCAGGACAAGGCTCCCATTCTTCTAGCTGCTAGGATTACTGACTGCTGTCAGCCCATAGCTGAGTCTCTTTTCTGGAATTTTACATAGCTGACTAGCATTCACGCTCATGCAGTAACTGGTCAATGTGAACATACAAAGACCTGGTCTCATTGCCTCAATTCAGGATAACTCTGAAGACTCCCCCACACCGCCAATCTCTGTGCTATCAGGCAAGTGTTCATTTGCAACCAAACCACAGCTCACCTTCTTTTCTGCCCATCCCTGTCCCTGACTCTCTCATAGATGTTTTTCCTGAGAGCCTCCCCAACAAATTGTTTGGACACAAGTCACCATCTCAGAGTCTGTTTCCCATGGAACCAAATTAAGACACCTCAGACCTTAGCACAGTGTCTAGTGCATAGTAGGTATTCCATTAATATTTGGTAGAAGAATGAATGAATGAAGTACACAGAAAATTAACAAATAACAATTATATTCCAAAATTATACTCTCACTACTCTCCCTGCTCTATCCTCCCTAAGGTTGTGAACCTTAGCAGTCAATGTATGCAAATATTAACTGAGCTTTGAAACAGCAAAAATTATAATACTGCTTCATGTGGTTTTAGATGAACATAGTGGAAATATTTAGGACAATTATATTATAAATGCAGGGAGAGGTACAGGGGCATAGACAGATAAACTTTCTATACTCAAGCAGGTAAAAAGATGACACCATTTTACTGTGCTAAATTATATATACATAATGTAATACCTAGAGCAACTGTTTAAAAAGCTATACAAAGAGATGCACTCAACAACACTATAGATGAATCAAATGGAATTCTGAAAAAAATGTTTAAGAAACTTTCTGGAAGGCAGGAAAAATAAAATAGAGAAACAAAAACAGAGAACAAACAGGAGACAAAAGATAAAATGCCAGATTTAAGCCCTAACATATTAATAATTGTATTATGTGTAAATGGTGTATCTATACTAATTGAAGGACAAAGATTGATAGAGTAAATTTAAAAAACTATATGCTGCCAACAAAAAACCCCACATCGAGTATGTCAGTATAGGCAGGTTGAAAGTCAAATGATAGAAAATGTATATTATGCAAGTGTTAATCAAAGGAAAGCAGTAGTGGCTATAGTAATATTAAACAAAGTAGACTTTGGAACAAAGAAAATCACCAGAGACAAGGAGGGATGTTACATAATGAAAAAAGGGCCAATTCAAGAAGATATAGACATCCTAAATGTTTATGTACAGAGCTGAAAAATGAAGAAAAAACTAATAGAACTGAAAGGATATATAGATAGATCTAAATTTATAGTTGGAGACTTCATTCATCTCCCCCAAAATTGTTAGAACAACTAGAGAGAAAATCAGCAAGAATATAGAAATCAAAAGGATTTCTTACCAAAAGGATTTAATCTACATTTATAGGATACACTACTCAACAACAGCAAAAAAAAAAAAAAAAAAAATTATTTTCAACTGCCCATGAAACATATAACAAGATATACAATATGCTGGGCCTTAAAGAGAAAGTTTTACAAATTTTAAGAGAATAGAAATTATATGGAGTAGTTTATTTCATGTTTAGTTTATAAAATAAACTAACTCAAATAAATAAAAGCAATTGTAGGAAAATTTCCAAACACTTTAAAATGAAACAATACACTTCTAAATAATCCATGGGTCAAAGATGAAGCTCTCAAGTGAAATAAAAATACAATGAACTGAATTATATGAAAATACAACATATTCATATTTATGGAACACAGCTAAAGCAGTGGTAAGAGGGAAATTTATAGCATTAAAATGAGTACACAAGAAAGAGGAAAAGTTTCAAATCAGTGATCTAAGCTCTCACTTCCAATATCTAGAAAAAGAAGAAAAAATACATGCAAACAAGAAGAAAGAAAATACGAGTAATATAGATAGGACAGAAATCAATGAAACTAAAAACAAACAAAAAACCAATAAAGAAAATTAATGCATTATGGAGCTGGTTCTTTTTTTTTTAATTTTTCAATTACAGTTGACATACAATATGATATTAGTTTCAGGTGTACAACACAGTGATTAGACATTTATATAATTTATGAAGTAATTACCCCAATAAGTCCAGCACCCATCTGACACAATACATAGTTATTATAATATTACTGACTATATTCCCCCTGTTATACTCTATATCCCCATGACTATTTTGTAACTACCAATTTGTACCTCTTAACCCCCTCCTGCCATCACCCAACCTCCCAGTCATTCCCCCTCAAATTGGCAACCATCAAAATGCTCTCTGTATCTACGAGTTCTAAACAAGCTCGTAGATACTATTTTATTTGTTTGTTTATCCTATGCTGTGTATTCCACATATAAATAAAATCATATGACACTTGTCTTTCTCTGTCAGATTACTCCACTCAGCACAATACCCTCCAGGTCCATCCATGTTGTTGCAAATGGCATGGTTGAGTAATATTCCATTGCATATATATCCATTCATCTGTTAATGGACACCCAGGTTGTCTCCATATCTTAGCTATTGTAAATAATGCTGCAATGAACATATGGATGAACATGTACCTTTAAAGCAGTGTTTTGGGTTTCTGTGGATAAATATCCAAAAGTGGGATTACTGGGTCCTTCTTTGTCTCTTGGTATAGCCTTTGTTTTAAAGTATATTTTGTCCGGTATAAATATTTCTGCCCTAAGTTCTTTGTTTTGTTTTGTTTTCATGAAATACCTTTTGCAATCCCTTTACTTTCAGGTTGTGTGTGTCTTTCAATCTAAAGTGAGTCTCTAGTAGGCAGCACATGCAAGGGTCTTGTTTTCGTATCTATTCAGCCACCCTATGTCTTTTGATTGGAGCATTTAATCCATTTACATTTAAAGTAATTGTTGATACATATGCAGCTGTTGCCATTTTATTATTCATATTTTTATCTTTTCTTCTTCTTCTCCTTCTCCTTCTCCTTCTTCTTAAAAAAGTTCCTTTAACTTTTTGTTTGTAATACTGGTTTGGTGGTGATAAACTCCTTTAGCTTTTTCTTGTCTGGTAAAACAGAACATTTGTATGGAAAAGCCACTGGAAGCAGCTTGGATAAGCCTGAAAGTTGGGTGGGGCAGTCTCAGGGAGTCATCAGGGCAAGGTGAATGGTGTTCACCAGGTTGATGGAGACTCAGACATGGTGCTACTTGCGTCTGCCCACTGTGTGTGGGGAGTGCTCAACAAAGTAACAATGGATTTTACCAGCATTTCTGTCTGAGAGAAAACTGCCCCTCTTATCCTCGCCCTGAGTCCAGATAATTCAGTTCCTCCCTGTATGTCCCTGGCACTTTTTGAGTTGCTGCCTCAGCAGTGGAACTCATGGTGACTAAATCTGTCAGTGAGTAAATTCATACACAGGCCCTTTAGGAGGAGAGCCTCGGACTCCAGCCACCCTCTGTTTCACTCAGCCACAATCTCTGCTGGTTTTCACAGCCAGAAGTTATGGGCTGCTCTCCCTGGCACTCAAACCCTTGTCTTGGAGCCTTGTGTGGAGCTGGGACCACATGCTCCTCAGAGGAGACCTCCAAAACAGAGATTTCTCTCCTGATTCTCAACAGCCATACACAGGTGTGGGACCAACCCATTCTGTGTCTCCACCCCTCCTACCAGTCTCAATGTGGCTTCTTCTGTATGTTCTTAGTTACAGGACTTCTGTTCAGATAGACTTTAAGCTATTCTCAATGATGATTGTTCTGCAATTTAGTTGTAATTTTGATGTGGCTGTGAAAGGAGGCAAACACAGCTTTTACATACTCTACCATCTTGCCCAGGACCTTAGACTAGGGAGCTGGTTCTTTAAAAAGATCAATGAAATTGACAAACCCCTAGCAAGACTGATGAAGAAAAGAGATTGAAGACCAAACTACCAATATCAGGAATGCAACAGAGTATATTACTACAGACCCTGCAGACTTCAAAATGATAATAAAGCAATACAATGAATAATTCTATAGATATAAATTTTACAATGTAGCTGAAATGGACCAATTCCTCCTAAAACAAACAGAAACACAAACACAGATCACCAATATGCAATAGATATATGAATAACCCTGTAGCTATTAAGGAAATTGAATTCATAATTTAAAAACTCCCAGAAAGGAATATCCATGCCCAGATCGTTTCACTGAATAATTCTACCAAATATTCCATGGAGGATTATCACCCATTCTTCATATTCTCTTCCATAAAATAAAAGATGAGGGAACATTTCCCAAATCATTTTATGAAGCTAGTATTGCCCTCATACTGAAACCAGACAAATGTAGTATAAAATAACAAATCTATAGACAAATTACCTCATGAATATAAACTAAAATTATCTTAACAAAATATTAGCAAATAAAATTCAGCAATGTATAAAAAGAATTATAAACCATGACCAATGGAGCTTATTCTAGCGATACAGGGCTAGTTTATATTTAAAATTCTTTCAATATAATCTATTAAATTAACAGGCATTTTTTAAAAGGCATATGATAGTATCAACTAATGCAGGAAAAGCATTTGACAAAATCCCACACGTTTTAATAGTAAACATTCTGAAAAAAAAAAAGGAATACTGGAGAACTTCCTCAACTTGCAAAAAGCATCTAATAAAAAACCTACAGATAATATTATTGTGAAAGGTGAAAGACTGCATTCTTTCTCCCTAATATCAGGAGCAAGGAATGGATGTCTACCTCACTGCTGTACTTCAACATAGTGCTGGAAGTTATTACCAGTGCAATAAGGCAAGAAAAGGAAATAAAAGGCATTATATCAGAAAGGAAGAAATAAAACTGTCCTTATTTGCAGTTGACTTAATTGTCTTTATAGAAAATCTCAAGGAATACACAAAAAATCAAAACCTACTAGAACTAATAAGATCATCAGTTTCAGGATACAAAATAAGCATACAAAAATCAATTGCACTTCTACATACCAGTGTAGTAGCAATGAACATATATACAACAAAATTAAAAATACAATACTGTTTGCAATCACTCAAAAAATGAATACTTAGGTGTAAGTCAAACATCTACAGTACGCTGAAAACTACAAAATGCTGATGATGAAATGAGAACAGAGTTTCATTTTTGCAAGATGAAGAGTTCTGGAGAGGGTGGTAATGGCTATATAACAATATGAATGTACTTAAACACTACTGAGCCACTTAAAAATGATTAAGCTGGTAAATTTCATGTTCTGTGTATTTTCCCACAATAAAAATTTGTTAAAAGTGGGGAAGTCACAGACTTTATTAGTGTTTATTCTGAGCTATCTAGACATGGAGGGAAAATATATATATATATTTTTTTTTTTCTTTTTTTTTTTTTTTGAATGCACTTGATTAAAACTGGGATACGTTTTTAGGCTTTTCCAGAGCCTTGGCGAGCTGCTCTTCAAAACTATCCCACTCTCTTTGCTCTCAATCTGTGCTCACCACACAGCTTTTTTTTTTTTTTTTTTTCACTATCTGTCCCTCCTTTATTTTTTTAGTAAGAATTGTGTATATTTAAGTTATACAACATGATGATTTGATACACATATACATAGTGAAATGATTACTAGAGTCAAGATAATTGACATATTATCTCCTTATACAGTTACCATTTTTGTGTGTATGATGAGAGCAACTGAAATCTATTCTCAGCAAATTTCTGAGAATACAGCATTATTAACTATAGTTATCATTCAGTACATTAGATCTCTAGATTTAGTTATCCTAATCTATTCATTACTGAAACTTTGTACCCTTAGATTATCAACTCCCCATTTCCTCCACCTCCTTGCCCCTAGTAATCATGGTTCTACTCTTCTTCTACGATTTCAACATTTTTAGATTCCACATATAAGTAAGATCAGTTTTTTTCCTGTGTCTGGACTACTTCACTTAGCATAATATCCTCCAGTTTCTTCCACGTTGTCACAAATGGTAGGATCTCCTTATTTTCTAAGGCTGAATAATATTTCATTATATATATATGTATATATCACAATTTCTTTGTCCATTCATCCATCAACAAACACTTAAGTTGTTTCCATATTTTGGCTATTGTGAATAATGCTGCAATGAACACTGAGAGTCCAGATATCTCTTCAAGATACTAATTTCATTCCTTTTAAGTATATACCCAGAAGAGAGATTGCTGCACCATGTGTAGTTCTATTTTAGTTTTTTAGAAACCTTTATACTGTTTTCTATAATGGATATACCACTTTACATTCCCAGCAATAGTGTACAAGGGTTCCCTTTTAGCTACATCCTCCCAACACTTGTTACCTTTTTGTTGTTGTTGTATTAATAGCCATCCTAACAGGTGGGAAGTGCTATCTCATGGTTTTGATTTGCATTTCCCTGATGATTAGTGATGTTGACAACTTTTTCATATACCTGTCAGTCTTTTGCATGTGTTTTTTTTTTTTTTTTTTAATGTCTATCCAGGTCCTTTGCCCTTTTGAAAAATTAGGTTATTTGTCTTTGTTTGCTACTGAGTTGTATGAGTTTCTTGTATATTTTGGATAGTAACCACTCATCAGTTGTGTGGTTCGCAATTATTGTCTCACAATCTGTAGGTTGCCTTATCATTTTGTTGATGATTTCCTTTGCTGTACAGAAACGTTTTAGTTGCTGTAGTCCCACTTGTTGATTTTCACCACGCAGCTCTCTGATTTTAGTTGGCCCCTAGGGTGAGCTTTCCACCGGGAGGTGACTCTGCCCACGGATCTGTGTGGTCCAGGAACCCTGGCACTTGGGAATCTCCCTGTAAAGGAACATACTGGTGCATTAGTTATACACCAGCCCTCGTGGGCGTAGAGCTTGGCACCCTGCTGTACCCACTCCCTTCTTAGTGCCCTGAGAGAGGTTTGGAGCTGCCGGCTAAAGACCAGGGCTCCGATGGCAGTGCCTTAGCCACTGTGCTGCTGCTCTCATGTTTTCCCTATACAGCCAGCCACGTTTGCTTCCTGCCTTTCTGTCCTGGCCTTTTGGCTTTAATCAAGACAATAACGTAGACTGCGACCTACATCTTTTATCCCCAAATCAGAAATCTGCTTTTGAGAGAGTAACTCGTGATTCACCTATTCACAATTTGTAAATTCTTTGCCATGGGTATAATTCTTTTCTATTCTGGGTTGCCTGGCAGCAACATCATGTCTAACATAGACACATGCATATATCCTATTTAACAATATAATGTATTTTCTTATTTATGCATCTTTTCCTGTTTTTACCTATGTCCTGACACAGAGAGACTCGGAATTGCTCAGCACTTGCCAATTAACTCTTCCCATAAAATTCTTATCTTTCCAAGTCTATATATGTTACATTAAGTTCAAACATGGCCACGCTCCTCCGTGACCCCCACTGATATATAAGTGGCTCATACAGAGACCTGTGACAGAGGTGAGTCTCCTAGTGGCACAGGCATGTAAACCTACCCTGCCCAGTCACATGTGCTAAGCAGGCACTCCAATGCCTGGGGACTGACTCACAGACCGACGCCTTCTGGGGCTTTAGATTTTCCTTAATAGGATCAACACCACTGCCATCATGAATTATTCAAAACCTGCCTGGGCTACTCCTTGGTGAACAATGAAATAATGGAATCTGACAAAATTGACTTGTGGTGAATTTTCAGTGAAGCCAAGTTCATGGCAGGTGAGCAAAGATAGGCAGGGCTCAGAGGAACTTGACCACATGAATGATCAGTGTACCATTCTCCTGGGAGCAATATCACCACCTGGCCAACAGCACAGCCAGGCCAAGAACCCTGCACAAGACTCCTTTTTCTCCCAGGGTTTGGAGGAAACAAACCTGTCTCCCACTGAAAAATACAGCCACGTGGGTCCACCAAGCCAGTTCCCTAGCCAGGATGGGTGAGACTCTTAAAGCATTTTATGAAGCATTTGAATTGCTAGATAATTAGAAACTCAATAACCAAATCTCGGAACATAAGTTTAGCTGCTTAGCAAGCGTGCTAAGAGAGAAAGGCTTCAATTCAGCATATTTTGAATTTTGCATTAAGGTTTCACTAATTAAAAGGAAAAAAGTATTAGCACCACGTCTACTCCTTCCATTAATCTTCCTCAACATATATTCTGCTGCCTGTTATTGTATAATCATTAAATGTAAAATATTAAACTGGACATTTGACTTTATTGATCACTTTATGGACTAAGGATACAGCAAGTAATTATCTGGCAAGACAGATTCATTGATTGGACTGTCACTGGGAGAGCTGAAATCGACACATAGGTGATTATTACTCTAGTATACTGTTTTCATCAGTTATTTTGTCTCATTCTCTTTCTCATCAAAAATTGTATATTTATAGTTAGTGTCTATTTCAAAACTCAAAAAGCAAACTTCTTTCCTAAAGCCAAATAGCTGGTTTTCTGTGTAGATCAGGAATATTGCAATCTAAGTGTACAGACTTCATTTTACAGATTTGGGCATTTTATCTGGTCTATTACCATAAAATTTGGACTAGTATTTTAACTCTATACACCTCAGTTTCTATATTTGAAAAATAATATGATCTCTTCCATATTTTTCCTTTCTTACTCTGCTTGTTCCTTTAGCATTTACAGTTTGGTTCTGTTTGCTAAAGAGGAGTGGGGACTTCCTAATGTTCCAAGCACTGTGCAAGATGCTGGGAAGTCCCTGCCTGAAGGAGAGCTTACTGTCTAGTGAAGTAGACTGTCCTGATCCCAGTAAAGGGCATGGACAAGTCTGAGGAGGTAGAGACTGAGTGTGGGCAATAAGCAGCCTGCTGGTTCATTCTGATGCAGGGTAAGATGTTTTAAAATTCTGTGCAAGCAACAAGGTCAAAGTCGCCTACCATATCCTGGGCATGCAGAATGGCATAGAAGAAGGGATCATTTTTCAATGCCATCCTGGGACATACAAGAAGGCTGTTCTTAAAGTTCACCTTTTTCAGAATTAAGCGGCTGACATCATGACTGACCTCTAACACAGACCAGAGTTTCACAGAATTCCTTTCTCAGAACTGATTTGGAAAGAAGTCCTAAAGTGGTGTTTGGACTACCTCCCATTTTGGTTAGGTCATGAATGAATAGTTGTGCAATCTATCTTCCAACATGTAGTTTTTTCCATAGTTAATTTTATATGCTTTATGGGCAGGGACTGTGACTAGCATGTTTTTCTTTTCTTTCTTTTTTTTTTAACCTCTTTCTTTTCACCTCTTTGCGTTTCTGGATTTAGTAGGTACTCAATGAATAATAGCAGAAACCTCTTGTGAGGTAGTTAAGAGGGTAGTGACCCACTGGAACAAAACAGTTTCCATGAAGCCTAGTTCTAAATTTTAATTAGAACAGTTTTGGCACGTGGTAGATGTGCATTAAATTTCTTTCAGTTTACCTGGAACAGAAAACTCGAGTCACCTGCAATAATGGAGGCTTGATGGCTGAAGGCATGAATGAATGAAGCTGAACTCAATTTCACTTAAACGTCTTTCTGGTGTTGACATGGGACACAACATGGTGTCTTGAAAATAGCTTTGTACAAAGGTTACTAGGAAGTGACTCTGCCCTTTCAAATGAAGTAGTTGGGCCAGATACTTAGGAAAGGTACTAAGTCACTGAAATTCTATTCTATTTTGCCTTAGGTAGGATAAACCTGTAGTTATCATTCACAAGGGCAATTAAAAGACAAGGTAATAGAGGCAAATTGTATCATCCAAGATCACAATTGCAGGAATTCACAGACTATAGGAGACCCTAAATCTCTTCACTCCTACCCAGCCCAAATCCTTCGTGGCTTCTTACTTCATGTATTTGGCTAAAGGAAAGAAAATGATCTGCTATGAACTTGTCCTGACTGAGGATTTGGAAAGTACTTGTGAGATGTGAGCAATAATTACTTTTTGAATTTCTGAGTAAATCCGTAGTATGTTTTTCTGTACCATTACAGAACTGTGGAGACAGTTCTGTAATGGACTAAAACTTCACACACCTTTCAAGGAAAGGATCTCAATTTCTGTTTTTGTTTCCTTTTTTTAATTTTTTAGTTCTTAAAATCTAATTGAAACTGAACTCTTCCCAGATCAATGATGGAGCTCATAAACACAACATTTAGCCTACAATTTCAGAGTAGTGGGAGGAAGCATAGGGGCTGTTCCCAGGATAAGGCCTCGTGGGGGTTGTTTCCCCTCTAGGCCTATCTTAGGGCAAGAATTTGCTCTGATGTAAATACTTTCGTGCTTTAACCTTGCTGCTCTGCCAACTGCTACCTGTGTGACCACAGACAAGTTGCTTAACCTTTCTTAGCCCCCTTGGAAACAGGAATAATAACTTGTACTTGCAGGTGGTTGGGAGCATTAGCATTAAAAGCTCATGTAGGTGAAGCACCTACCAGCACTGTGCCTGTGGTATAGTAACAGGGACTCACTCACGAAATGTTTGTTTTCTTTCCCTTTCTCATATTTTTTTTCTGAATCTCAACCATCCATACCTGCATAATTAAATGGTTTCCTCTTGCCGGGTGGAGTCCTCATTTCTTTTTGTATTGTCCTTTTGTATTTGTATACTCCTCTTCAGTACCACCTCCAACTTTCTACTCTACTTTACAATTTGTATTGTTAAATCTTTAGTACCATGTTTCCCCGAAAATAAGACCTAGCCAGACCATCAGCTCTAATGCGTCTTTTGGAGCAAAAATTAATATAAAACCTGGTATTATTTTAATATAATGTAAAACTGGTCTATAATATGACATGACATGACATGACATGACATGACATGACATGACATAATAATACCGGGTATAATATAATATAATACTGAGTGTTATATTAATTTTTGCTCCTAAAGACAAAGACACATTAGAGCTGATAATCTGGCTAGGTCTTATTTTCAGGGAAGCACGGTAATACACTTGGACTTCTTTCCTTTTGTTAAAAAAATTTTCGACTATTTAGAAACAGTACCATTGTGCTTCTTTTGCCAAAATGGGGTTCATTTTTAATTCTCCAGATTTGCTACTTCTAAGGTAAAGCCTTAGTTACATTAGCATGACCCGGAATTTCCCATTTTAAATCTTTCCTGGGGCTGAAAATTAATCTTTCCTTAGGCAGTAGCTAAAGGGTATGCGTATTGAGTGATCTAAAGATCAATTAAACAGTGACTGAGCTTCAGTAAAGAAACTATTTCTCTACACAAAAAGAGGCGATGGTAATGCAGGTAGAATCCAAAAATATTATTCGAGTTAAATTTGCCCCAGCACCTGAAGGAACAGTGAGATACCAAGGGAAGCTGCTGGACCCAAACCAAGTAGGTGACCATGGGCCTCCAGAATACAGGCGATACAGTGGAGAACCAAACTTTACTGAACAATAATTATGTGCCTTGCGGAAGTCAGAGGTGGTAATATGGAGGTCTACAGCCCACCCATGACCCATAAATGTGGAGTTTTCTCTGTGTTTTAATAAACCATAAATTTATATTTAAAAGTAGAAACATTTCAGATGCATCTCTCTCTCTCTCTCTCTCTCTCTCTCTCTCTCTCTCACACACACACACACACACACACGCACATACACACATATACACGATGATCTTGTAACAACACTGGGCTCAAATTCTTACAAGGCCACAATAAGTTATAGGAAAGTGGGAGATACTATCATTAGAGGAGCACAAGCTCTCAATTCATCACAATTCTTACCTTTCACTTAAGGTACGTGTGTGTACATAGTATATCTGGTCCTCTTGCTTCTCATTTATGTTACTTTTGGTAAACCCTTGAAAATCTGACTCTCTTTCTCTCTCTCTATCTCTGTCTCTGTATATACATATATAGGTATACACACACAGACATATATATATTTGTATGTATGTATATATGTGTGTGTATATGTATGTGATATATATGTATGTATGTATTTAATATCTAAGTTTAATCTCTTTGATGCAGATGGTGTTAGCTTGGTTACAAATAAGAAAATGTACAGATCCTCAACTGATTTAGGGGAGACAGTAGAGGATGTCACCTGATTTTGCCTACCTAACATAGTCCTAAAGGAGTGGTTCTCAACCATGGACAATTTTGCTCCTCTGAGGACATTTGTCAATATCTGGAGACAGTTTTGGTTATTACACATGGGAGGTATCTAGTGGATGGAGGCCAAAGATGCTGCTAAACATCCTACAATGTATAGGAAAGCTCACCACAATGAAGAATTATTTGTTCCAAAATGTAAAACATCAATAGTGTCGAGGTTCAGAAATTCTGCTCTAGAGAAATTTGGTCGAGCTTATAAAACCATCTCTCTCTAGGGGACCTTGTCACTGTCTTGGAAACAACAAGGGACTCCTGACAGGAGCCAAAGCTCTTGTGGCCAGCCACCTGCAGTGATGGAAAACTCTGAGCTGTCAAGTTTCCCCTTCATTGAGATCCACCCCCCCATCCAGTTGTTGTGTTAGGAGGGAGGAGACAACAAGAACTGAAAAAGTGTACTACAAACAGTTTCTCACTAGCAATTTGCAAAGGCTATACTTTTGGAAGGAGGAAAATTATTGTAGAAGGAAATTCTGGAATACAAGAAGCAGTGGTGGGAACATTAAAAAGGTTAACAATATATAAAACAATAGCAATAATGTCTAATCTAGGGAGTTAAATAAAATTAAACAAAAGTTCTAGACTGCAGTAACATATAAATGGGGCTTGGAAATGACTGGAGTATAAAAATTCTAGGTTCTTTATATTGTTTAGGACAAAGATAAAACTACTGATTGAAATGATAATTTGTTAAGCTATGTAAGCATATTAAAATTTTAGGATAATGACTAAAAGGATGACAATAAAATATATAACTTCCAAATTAATAGAGGGAAAAATTCAATGAGGGGGGAAATCTCAATTCAAAAGAATGGGGGTGGGGAGGAAACAGAGAATTTGAAAAATTAGAGCAAGACAAAAAATTACAAAATAAGGTGGTAAAACAAATCCAAATATATGAATAATCATGGTATATGTAAATAGATTTTAATTGTAAGTTTAAAATTATCAGACTAGATAAAACATACAAATCCAGTGTATATGAATGCTATCTACAAGGCACACATTATAACATAAAAACAATTAGAAAACTTTAAAAAATGAATAAAGATATAATAACCAGAAGAAAGTTGATGTAGCTGTATTAACACCAGACAACATAGGCTTTAAGGCAATAAGCATATGATAAGAATGATCATTACATATACTGGTAAAAGTTTAGATTTGCCAGAAAGACACAATTCTAATTTCTATGCACTAGAAATATTTAAAGTGAAAAATAATAGAACTATAAGGAGAAATTGATAAATCTATCATCTTGGTGGGTGGTTTTGTCATCATTGATAGTTCAGTCAAGAAATCAGTAATGACATGAGTAGTATTTAAACAACATAAGCAAGAAGTTTAATCACATATATAAAACATTGCTTCCAACATCTGGAGCAAGAACACAAGGAATATTTGTAAAAACTGGCCAAACCTAATGTGAACCTCAACAAATTAAAATAAAAACTGGCATCATGCAGCCCACATAAACACAACACAATTAGGTCACTTATTGTTACAGAGATAATACAAATTCATGAAAATTAAAAACTACACTTCTGGGGCCGGCCCGGTGGCTCAGGCGGTTAGGGCTCCATGCTCCTAACTCCAAAGGCTGCCGGTTCAATTCCCACATGGGCCAGTGGGCTCTCAACCACAACGTTACCAGTTCAATTCCTCGACTCCCGCAAAGGATGGTGGGCTCTGCCCCCTGCAACTAAGATTGAACACGGCACCTTGAGCTGAGCTGCTGCTGAGCTCCCAGATGGCTCAGTTGGTTGGAGCAAGTCCTCTCAACCACAAGGTTGCTGGTTCGACTCCCGCAAGGGATGGTGGGCTGCACCGCCTGCAACTAGCAATGGCAACTGGACCTGGAGCTGAGCTGCGCCCCCCACAACTAAGACTGAAAGGACAACAACTTGAGGCTGAACTGTACCCTCCACAACTAGGATTGAAAGGACAGCAACTTGACTTGGAAAAAAGTCCTGGAAGTACACACTGTTCCCCAATAAAGTCCTGTTCCCCTTCCCCAATAAACTCTTTAAAAAAAAAAAAAAAAAAAAAAAAAACTACACTTCTATGTAACTCATGAGTAAAAAAAGATACTCAGGAAAGGAAATCAGATGATACTTAACAGTTTTTAAAATACTACATTTTAAAATTAGTGATACCCAGCTAACCTGATACTTGGGGTAAAATTGTAACAGCTTTAAAAAAAATGGTTGAAAAATAACAAAGCCACCAACAAAAGTGTTTAGGAAAAAAATTGAGTAAACCAAAGTAAAATATTAAAAAGGTGAGAAAAGTAAAAACAGCAATTGATGAAATAGAAAACAAAGCAATAGTTGAGAACAGCAATTAAATAAAAAATGGTTTCTTTCAACAAGAGTAACAAAGTCAATAAACTACCAAGAAGACTGAAGGAAAAAAAAACAAAGAAAAAAGGCCCAAATAAAATAATAATAGAAATGGAAATGGAGCATAAATAAGAGACAGCAGAGATTTAAAAACTAATAAGGAATATTACGAACAAATTTAATAATACATTTGAAAGCTTAGGTAAAACGCACAAATCCCTAGAAAAATACCAATTACTGTAACTGTCTAAAAAACAGAGAGGAAATCCAAATTGTCATATAAAAAATTAAATCAATATCCAAACATTTTCCCTACAAAGAAAGCTGTAAGCTCAAGAGGATTTCAAGGTGAGTTCTACCAGATGTTTCAGAAACAGGTGATTCCAATCTTACACAAATTGTTTAGTGAATAGTAAAAAAGGAACCATTCCCAACTCATTTCATGAGGTGAATGAATATGTTTGTGTTCCTTTATTTTCTTCTAAAAATGTTAAGGTTATATGTTTCATTTTTAAGTCCTCACTCTATCTGGAACTGATGGTTATATGTGTACACACACACACACACACACACACACACACATATATACGTGTATTATGAATATGCGTTATTTTAGAACCATTTATTGAGTGTGTGTGTGTGTGTACGTGAACGCGTGTGCGCACACACGCATTTGCGTATGCATGCTTGGCCCTATGCAAGGTGTTGTGAATCCAGAGATGGAGAGTAATAAGTCTTTTCAATAGGGGGTACCCAGAATAGAGGGGGGATACAAACATAACATCAATAATAACAGAAGAGAAGCCATAATCTGCCTAGGAAGGCTAGAGAAAGTAGCCGTCAATAAGGAGGAGAAGATAATTCTTTAAGGATGAAAAGTTTGTCAAATGAAAATGGGGGATGGGATTGAAAATAGAGGAAGCCTTATTTGTAAGAGCACATATTTATAGAGGGGTTATCCAGTAACCTAATTGGAAAGATGTGTCTCAAGGAAAGAATTGTTGCTGGAAAAAAAGTGATTGGGAAGTAAGTTCTCTGTCTCTGTCTCTGTCTCTGTAATCTCCTGGGTTTTGGAAATGACTCATTGACTCAGCATTGAGAGCAAGGACAAAGAACGCTCTCCATGGTCAATTGAGAGCCTCTTCCATAGAAATATGGCAGCTATTCCAGATATGTGGGTAACCTGCTTTGGCTTGGGTCATGTTCGACCACTGTGTGTCTTACCCTACTACACACTGCACTCATGTGTGTGCCTGTGTCTATATATGAGCGAGATGGCTATAAATTTAAAGTCCTTAATTTCACCATCTAAGAGAAAGAGTCATCATATTTCTGCGTGAGAGTTCTGTTTAGGCATCTCAATGGGAAAATATAAGCATTTGTTAATTTAAAATCCTTTGCCTTCATTTATAGTATGGAATTAATTTACAACTTTTTTATGAGACTCATTGATGAAATTCAAACCCATGCTCTCCCATTTACTGACAGGCTGAAATGATCTGTCAGAACACACAGAATGGTTTCTTGGTAAAATAGATTTAATAATGAAAGAACTTTTTATTGTACTAAATTAATTATTAATTTATCGACACTGTGGGAAAAGGAAAATCTACCTGTAACCAAGAAATGTTTCTCTACTCAGAGTTTATTTGCCATGATACATCAAATGGTCAATATAAACTGAGCATCTTTAACATGTTTATATTCTGTCACTTGTGTATGTATTACTTGTTACACATCAAAAATAAATGCTTGAGGAAATAAGACATATCATAAAGAGTAACTGTTTACAATTGACCATAGGTGTTAAATTTTTCTTTAACTGGTGATTTTTTTGTGTGTGTTAAAACACTCATAAGCCTAGGGAAGCTTCAATATTTCCTGCATTCCTAACCCCAAATCCATGAGTATGCTGCTGGTATTGACTAGAATTTGCATTTATACTATTTTGAAAAGGATTTTCTAAGTTGCTTTATAGTGTAAATAGATTACTGGAACATAAGTTAATATGTTTTTAGAAAACCAATATAAGGGATGACGGCACTAATTATATTTATGTCAATAATTAATCTCGTTATTATAAATAAATCTCATCAATTATGAACACAGAAAGCAGAATTTACATCAATTCATTCATTCATCCAGGCATTCATTTTTCATTCATTTATTCGGCAGAAATGGGTCAGAAACGTGCTCAGATACAAATCGAGAATTGTGCCAAATCTTCATTGTTAGTTTAGAGTATAAAAAACTTTTTTTCTCCTAAGCATTTTCATGGCACCTGACCAAATGTTAGGTCAGGGTCAGTATTTCCACAATAGGCTGAAGACCTTTTACAACAGAATTATTTGAGATTCCTGTTAAAATAAAGATTCCTCAGCCATCTTCAGCTCTCTCTACTAAGCTGGCTTTGTGTGATCCAAAATGTTTACAACTTAATGGCATCTCCAGATGATTCTTAAAGATCTCAAGTTTGAGCGTCATCATACTAGATAGTCTTCACGCCATCCATTTTGACTCTTTTTGCTATCTATCTATCTATTTATCTATCTATCTATCTATCTATCTATCATCTATCTATCTATCTATCTATCTATCTATCTATCATCACAAAAATTGAACTTTGAGAGATGAAAACTGCCATGTCTAAAGTGAAAAATACACTAGGTAGAATTAACAACAAATGAGACATAACTTTTAAAAATTAGTGAACTTATAGTAACTATTTAAAATGAAACATACAGAGGAAAAAAGGATTAAAAAATCCGTAAGCTGTGGGACAACTTCAAGCAGCATAATGTATATGTAATTGGAGTTCCCAAAGGAAAGAGTACAACATCAAAACCATGATCTATAAAAGAACAAATTGGTAAATAGGAAGTTAAAATTAGAAGCTCTGCTCTTCAAAAGATCCTGCTAAGAGAATGAGAAAACAAGCCACAGACTGGGAAAAAAATATCTATAAATCATATGTTTGATAAAAGACTTGTATCCAGAATATATAAATAACTCTTAATTCAATAATAAGAAAACAAACTAATGGGCAAAAGATTTAAACAGACAACTTCACTTCTCCAAAGATATGCAAATGAGCACATGAGAAGATGCTCAATATCATTAGTCACTAGAGAAGTGCAACCTGAAACACACTGAGATACTACTGCACATCTATTAGAATGACTGAAAATAGAAAGACTGACCACACCAAGTGTTGGTGAGGAATATGGAGGAACTGGAGCCTTCATACATTGCTTGAGGGAATATGAAATAGTACTACCACTTTGGGAAACAGTTCGGCAGTTTGTTAAAAAGTTAAACATGGAGGGACCATATGATTCATATATGTATCCTAGTGAAATAAAGTCATATCTCCACACAAAACCTTGTACATAAATGCATGTAGCAGCTTCATTTGTAATAGCCAAAAATCTGGATATGACCCAAGGTCTATCAATTGGTGAATGAATAAACAAGTGATATTATATTCATGTAATACTACCCAGCAGTAAAAAGGAATGCACTATTGATACACACAACATGTATGAATCTCTGCATAATTGAGTGAAAGAAGCCAGACCAAAAAGAAGACATTCGGTATGATTCTATTTATATAAAATTCTAGAAAATTAATCTACGATGACAGAAAGGTCAGTGGTTGCCTGGGGACCAGGGTGGGTGAGGAGGAACAGGAGGGAGGGAAGGAAGGAGTCCAAAGGGAAACAAGTAAATATTTGGGGGTGATGAAGTGGTTCATTATCTTGATTGTGGTGATGCTTTCATAGGTGTACACATATGCCAAAACTTATCAAATTATCCACTTTAAATATGTGGAGTTTATCGTGTATCAATTATAACTCTATAAAGCTGTAAAAACAATTTAAATGATGATGGGAAGAGAGCAGTGATGAATCAGGCTAAGGGATTACAATTAATAACCCCTGGGACCTGACACAAAAGAAGAGGGAAACACTTTGTTATTGATGCCAGGTGGTGCTCTTTCAGTTTTAACGTTATAAAAAATTGTAATAAAAAAAATGGGGCTGAGAAATATTTGTTCTCAGTTTGATTCCAAAGCTATCCAAATACTTTGTAATACTAACAAGTTTTAAAGACTCTCTATTTTTGTTGTGCTAATGAAATATGAAATCTAGAGGCCTCACACCTCTTCTCTCTGTCTGGACCGCTTCCAGCCTGGTACATATGATGAAACAATGTGAAACTATCTTTACCTGGGAAGCTCACGGAAAGCTACTCCAACATCTTCAGAATCTAAGTCTGGTCAAGCTCTGAAAATAACAGAGGTTGTGATGGCTTATTAAAGAAGTTATTTTGCTATTTTACACTTGACAATGCCCATACAAATTGTTCTTGACTTCTAATGTCACATACATGCTCTAACTGGGGTCAAGATATTTCCCTTATATGGGCTTCCACTCTTCATGGCTCTTTCTGCCTCCTTAAAGGGAACTTTCATGAAGTCATTTTTAAAAGGACTACACTGTCCCCCACCAACCTATATTTGCCATTGCCCAGATGCTTTGATTGTGAAAACTAAATTACATTTTAACAATGATTGCTTGTGAAATTCTTTCATTCATTTAACAAATATATTTACTGAACACTTACTAAGTTTCCACACGTTGAATGAAACAAATCTCTGCCAGCATAGATACTGGGTGCAGGGAGGAGACTGAAAACAAGCAAATCAATGTAGAATAGAAGAATATTCATAGAATTGGAAGCATTACATTGAATACGCAGGACTCATTAAGATCAAAGCAGAAAATTACTTTATCCCTGCAGCTTCTTTAAACATGTTCAGAGGGTTGGTATACTATAGAGCAGTCCACTGTCCCCCAAACTCCAGGGGCACACAGCAAGCTCTCCAATGGCCTCCAACACCCCAGCATTCCAACACTTTCTTCAGGCAGACTTTTTCTCCTGGTTTCTTCCACTTCAGCCCTTTTATGCCATCAAGGTGTATAATAAGCAGAAGTTTGTGAAACTAGTTTTCTGACAGGCTGCATGCGTGGTCTGGCCCCTTGTTTTGGCATGAGGGCATTCGTGGCACCTATTGCTTTGTGCTCAGCCTCCCTTCCTGGGTCTTCAGCTGAAACTGAGTCAGAAAACATTCCTTTTAATATTTTCGTAGAGAATTATAATTGCTCATATGCTGTAGCAGGAAAGAACCAAGAAGATCATGTAATTCATGTGGAAAACAGGTTTTACCTCTCGCTCTAAATTTGGATGGTCGGTTGTGATGCCTGGAATGAGAATGAGTCATGAGGCTCAGGATCGAGGTGAAGAACGTAATGAGAGATCACTGAGGTCAGCCAAGCCCAAGAGACAAGGCAAGGATAGCTCTGTGCTCAGTGTGTGCCATAATCCAGTCGTTTCAGGACGAGGAGTGAGTACACAGCGAGGACAACTAGAAGTTGCTGGTACTTGTTCTATGGCTCGCTATTACCTACCTAAACTTTTAAACCGATAATCAAGACTCATTAAGAGTTGGCTCCGGTTATACATATTATATATGTCAAGCCTTATCTGCTGCTGCTTCCCCGGCCCTCCCGTTGTTGAGCTTAGCAACAATGGACCACTTATCTTTCCTTAAACCGACAGTGAGCTTCTATGGCTCTATGATTTTGTTTATTAAAGCCATTCCCTGTACCTAGAATGTCCCGCTCCCAATTTCTCCTACTAAAATGCCAGCTCCTCCCTTAACCCCTCCCTAAGCCCCACAGTTCCCTCCCTCCTACCACAACACTTCACCATGTCTCCACCATGGCACTAATGTACCCTGCCAGGTACTTCAGAGAGATGTTTGTGTGTTTGTAACACCCTCTGTGACAGAGAGTGCTACATCTCTCTCCATATTCTTCTCTGCTTTCTCTTTGATGGCAAAAATCCATGCTCTTTAGCTGAGTACATAGGCACTAGAACAAAGAGAAGATATCCAAGTGTCTCTTTTAGCTAGGTTTGCAGCCACATGACTAAATTCTGCCTATGTGTATAAGCAGAAGTTTCACAGGCAACCTCTAGGAAATATCCTTAAAAGGAAGGCCTATGTTCCTTTTCTTCCTTTCATCTTTCACTCTCTCTGGAAAGTGGTTAAGACAGTGGAGGATTAAGCAGACGTATTAGACGGTGAGAAGACAGCCATGCGTTGAAGAGAGTGGAGTCAGTGTCACCAGACAAGTCCAAGTCTGGACTGATCGCCTCTTGACTTTATTTGCCTAAGAGAAAATAAACTTCCCTCTTGCTTAAGCCATTATTTTAGGGGTTCTCTCTCTCACTGCCAAATTATAACTGTTATACCCTTCTTCCTTCCCATTGCACCCCACTCCACACATTAGGCCATAGTTCTTTGGAGAAGTGAATTCCAGCAAGCATTTGCAAACTCAAAGGTCTATAACAACCGGGCAGGTAGCATTCATGTGTGAATGGTCGTGGCCTGGGAAGGACCGAGGAGCAAGAGGCTCATGGCAACAGGGAGGTTGTACACACTAAACACAAAATTTAGTTTGATGTTTTGCACATGTTCAATGAATTAATACGGCTTTTCCAGGAAGACTTCTTTTCCCCTTTGCCTTAGTAAAATTTTTCCTCTTTGGACATCTATAGCACTATATTTTAATAGTATTTTAACCTCTCTCCACCCTCATCCTATTTTTTTTAGTTCTGTGAGGTCAGGGGCCATATGATATTGATCTTTGTGTCTTTCAGGGCCCTTCTGCTGCTGATAAGCATGGCTGGATTGCTTCTGCACTGATAGAGCTAAGGAATGGCTCAAAAAACACACTCAAAAGATGATTTCAAATCCATATTCATTTTTCAGCCTAGCCCAGAGTCGGGTCTAATCACTCTAGGTGGTACTGCTTTCTCTAATTTGCTCCCAGTTGCTGATAAATATCAAGCATGCAGACAATCATCTTGGGATAGAAATGCTGCAGCTCGCAAGGCCG
Organism: Rhinolophus sinicus; assembly: GCF_036562045.2. NCBI lineage: Eukaryota > Metazoa > Chordata > Mammalia > Chiroptera > Rhinolophidae > Rhinolophus > Rhinolophus sinicus. Next base: position 52,604,756 of record NC_133756.1, on the reverse strand, counting down.
GGGCTTAGTGCTGACAAGGGTTAGCCCACTCAGGAGGGGCTCTGGTGCCAGCTTTATCCTGTAGAAACCCTGCTTGTGTCTTCGAGTTGTTAAACAAAGTAAAAACCCACCTGCTCAGCCTGAGCAACTGTTTCCAATCAATAATTAAGTAACTTTAAGGTCCCAATCTATATAAACTTATCAATATTTTCACTGAAAAGGAATCAATATAGACAGAGGGAAGCATCCAAGTAAACCCTTTTAATGGCTGTGTTTTGGCTGCGAGAAGTAAATGAATTGATTAAATGAGTGGCCAATATTGGCCTGTCAATGCAATTCTTTTTTCACTTTCATAAACATTCCCAACAAGCCAGCTTCACACTCTCCCCTGGTGTTCTGTTCCTTTGACAAACTTCAGTTCTAAATGTTCTGCTCAAGAGGGGGCATGTGCTTATATCAAACATAAGAGTTTCTGAGTTAATAATCATTGATAACTAAGGTATTGTGTTAGTACTTTAAGCAATCACTTAAAATATTGACAAAACCCTATGAGCCACATATACTTTTTATTTCCCATTTTACAGATGATGGGATGAAGGCTATAGAAAAGTGAATTACTTGTCCCCAAATTGCAATAGCTCATAAGCGTTAGAGCCAGTAATTTCTCCTAGTACAAGGACCCCTTGCCCTATTCAGCTTTCCATCCCATGGCATTGCGTGTTAATATCATCCACACTGCCCTTCTCGCCATCATAGGCCCTGCGGTTAATGCTCAGCTCTGACACAGAGAGCGATGATGGAGTTTTGGCTCACAGTGAGTGCCTCCATCACGTAAAATGAGCAATCCCTATGGACTCCATTCACTTCTTTCCGTTTTGGCCAATTGTTGCCCTCACTCAGAACAGTCCTGGGGATTTGTCCTCAGCATACACACGTGTGAAATTTTATTGAGCCGAACACTAAAGATTAGGTACTTCTCTGTATTTATGTCATGCCTTAATAATAATAAAAAATGTTTTAATGTCATACTTTGTGTTTTTTCATCCAACTGTTAAGACTTCTCTCAGTCTCCCCACTCCTACTGCACTCCTGACATGGAGCTGGGCTCCTTCCCAGATACCAGTGACAGAGGCCAATGGAAAATACTCAATTTGAGATGGAAAACTGACTGCAGGACCTCTAATGGAAGACATTCAGCCCAGTCTGTTGGTTTCTAAAACAGTGCAAACCCTCAGATTCAGATTTTATTGGAAGATTAGATTTCATATTTGCAAAACAGATATGAAAATTCTTTGTCAAACCCCAAGTTTGAAATCTTCATATGCAGTAGGTGGGTGTGCATGTGTATTCCTTTCTGTGCATGTAGACGTACAAACGGGCCTTTGGAGGAAGTTTTCCTAAATGTGCATGTTGCCAGCATTTATTATTTAGACCATACATATGAAAGGATGGGTCTGCATCTTTAATACTTAATCAGCAAAACATCAGAAACCACAAAGTTGAAAGGGACTTTAGCAGTAGAGGTCGTTCAGCTCGTCTTCCCACCTGGTCAGACATCCTTACAGTGGCGCCTCTGACTGAAGGTCGTGATATTACAATGAAGTTTAGTTAAGACCCCCAGACAGTTTCTGTGTTATTGGTCACTGGGTCATCTGAGGATGACAAGCTGAAGGGTGGGTATGGGCTCAGAAAAGAGAAGAGCCCTCAAATAGCTTTTATGTGTAATCAATACGGAACAATTCAACAGCAATTAAGAATTGCTACATCTTCCCCTGGGCTCTCTACCTTGTCTTCTAAAGCAAGTCACATTAAGTCTAGAGCAATTCAGCTCTTGGATTGTTGGAAATAGGCATGTCAGAGAAATGCAAAAGTTGCACTGACATTTTAAGTCCACTCTGCCCTTCAGCAGCAATGGAAATCTTACTTCCCATTACATCTGCCCTGGTCACCGAGAACCCTTCAGCTGCCCTAAGCTGTTGGGAGCCACTGTACACTTTCTTTCTTTGTAAATATTTTTTTCAAAGGTTTATTTTTTTGAAAGAATAAATACACATTCTCATCTGTAAAGGTTGAAACTCCCCTTTTCCATCTCTTTCTGTCCTTCTTGGAATTGCCTCTCCCCTGTGGAGCACGGTTGAGAAGTGGTTCACTTACGCTCTGCAGAAAAGGATATCCATGCGACAGAATTGAAAATCTCCAACTACAAAAGCGACCTGAAAATTGCACAAAGCACTTACTACTTACTGATAGGTCCTGGTCGTGAATAATTATTGATCTGTGCAGTCTGAAAGTTGGGTAATTAATGCTTGCAAGGGTGCAAAAGACACATTTTAGAAGAGAGTAAATTTTTTGTCTCCAATCTATTTTGTCATATTTTAAGTACTTGCACTGTCTGTCCCTTCTAAAGACAAACTAACCTAGTTAATATTTATATAGCAAAAGACTACAATGTGTGTCAGTTTTAAGCAAATCTCATATTTTGTCCTTTACAGAGTCAGCTAGAGCAGTCATTAGAAAAATAGAAAGCTAACTAAATATTAACAGAGAGCTATCAGAGTTGAAGTGTTTATTAAAGTAGCAAAGCCCTTTTTCCAAAAATTGTATGTGAAATATTTGCCTGGTATACTTCATCACCCCCCAAAAATGTCTAATGCAATATTCAGTGCCCAAAAGCATGGAAAATACATCAGGTATTGGTTTCTGAATCTGGTGATATGAATATAATAAGAAAAAAATCCAAGCAATCATATAGCATAAAATAAAGACGGAAAATCAGCATTTCCCAGGTACCTGCTATAAATGAGTCATCGTACTAGAATACAGTAACATCAACCTTTTAAGGTGTTATAAGGATTAAGTTAAACAATGGGCAAAGAAGACCAAAGCACAATGCCTGGCATTTAGCAGAAATTTAATAAACTGTAGTCATATACATATCAGTTTATATTTGTGTGTGTATAAGTATACACACACTTATATGTATATAAGTATATATACATTTATGTGTATATATATATATATAATATGTTATATATATAAAGTCATACCAGGGGTGCTAAAAAAATGTATACAAGTGAACACTTTGGTCAATGTTGCTCAAGCAGTAGTTTGCCGTAATCAGAAGTGTCTGGATGCTGATGGTAACCACTTTGAGCACCTCTTGTAATTGCAGAAGTCAAACGTGACTTGTATTCATCTTTTGTTATCGGTATATATTGAATATCACAATTTTAATACAGTTTTCCATTCTTAAAATGTGTACACATTATTTTGGCACCCTCTGTATATACATTTTTTAAGGGTACAACAATCTTGCTATTTAAGGTTGAAACATTTTCCCATTTCCTTGGCTAAAATTGCAACTACTAAAAAATTCAAGGATTACAGGAAGATAAAAGGGTAAAAGCAAATGTTCCCAAATCCAGCTACCGTCAATATTTTGTTGACAATTTTTCCACACCCTTCCCTTTCTATACACACCCTGACATACACACACACGTTTACATATGTGGCATCATACTGTTTCTGCATTTTGCAATCTGCCTCTTGAATTCAACAACATGTTGCAGTGCCTGCAAGGCAGATATTATTTCCATTTGAGGGGAGTTGAGATACCCAAGGCTCAGAGAGGTTGTGTACATTTTCCCAAGTTCAGTCATTTTGCTACTAAGGGAACAGAGCTAAAATTTGAAATGTAGTCTATCTAATCCAAACACATGCTCTTTACACACAAAGAAGAACATAGAGGTGTCCCTAGTAATTGCAAATTTCCCTTAAGAAAAATTCAATTGTACATAAATTTACTCCTGTAAACCTTTTTAGTCATTTGTTTCCAGTACACATCAATGGCACGCCAGTCCTTTGGGGAGTAATTTTAAAAAGAGAGAACTGGGGTTTGGGAATAGAAAGGGGAGGTAAAACAGATGGCAAAGAAAAAGGAGAAGATTTTGCACTGCATCCCTGGGAAAGATAAAGGAAGAGGAAGGGAAAACTGTCCAGCCTTAGAACTGTACCTTTCTTTCAGGAGGGAGATGGAGGAACTAGCAGCGCTGAGCATAGGAGAGGCGTGAACACAAGCAGACCTAAGTAATCGAATCCCAATGCCTTTCAGAGAGAGAAGAGCACTAAATACCTCCTCGGCAGAGAGCACTGAGACTTTCCAATGCCTTTTCTGTCTCCAGTCTGACCCCACTGCACGGACTGGAGGTGACATTGGAAAAAGAGATCTGCCAGCTACAAGAGGAGAAAGGAACATTTGGCTGGACGATGAGAAACACATAAAAATACTTGCTAGCACACATATTGCTCTTAACGAAGCAAAACAGATTGACAGCCTTTCTATTGAGACAGTGGAGAAGAAAGTTCCTGAAAAGTTTTAGTTAAGTTAAATATGGTAAAGGCAAATAAATGTACCATGCATTATTACTAATTTAGGAGGGGAAAGTCATTGATGGACTATATTTAGTATTTTTTTATGGTTTAATTTCTTTTTTACTACAAAGGCATTTGTAAGAGCTTTTATGCAAATATTTCCGACCTTTGTCTTAATAATTCTATATTCTCCTTTAAGGTCTTCCTTTCCTCAAAAGTGAATTCCCTCACTATAGGGGTTTTCCAAATCTGAAGGCCCACAGCTGAGGATTTTTGACTAGGTAAGAAAATATTATTTAGCCAGACTGTACTCATTTGGAATTTATAATAATCACCCGAGTTGTTTGAAATGTACTTTTGTACTAACTAAGCAATTGAAGAAAATGTAAATAAATTTAGATGATAAATAAGCCTGGAGAAGGCGCAATTCTGTTCCTGCCTAGGTAATCAGCAAGTATTTATTCAATGAACATTGTTGGGTAAGCTATATTATTCTTAGAGTCTTTGGCAACGGCTACTGCTGATTTAGAACAAGCTTCTGCTATATGTTAGAATGAGCTGCATCAGAGCTCTGCCTGGTCACGCTGGCCATTCGTTTGAAGAACTGGCTTCATAGATGTGCTTCCTGTGAAGTTGCACTGTGCTTAATTCGATGCCCTAATGTCACTGTATTGACATTAATAATTTCATCTTTGATCCTGTGTTTTGTAAGTCAAGCCCAGTGGAACAATGGAGCATGAGCATGAGTGGAGGAGCGATATGCACACACGTGTTTTCCTTCCCATGTTACTCCATGTGCATATGGCATATGTGATGCCCCATGCACACAAAATTCCAGTGGGTCTGTGATGTGTGAGAGGTCAGTGAGACTTAAAGCAAACACAAAGAAAGTGTGTTCTATCAATAACTGAGTTGAACCGAAAGTTATTTCAAATGCAGAAAGAAGGCAGTGGCATCCCAAGAAACACAAATGACCAAGAAACCCTATCATATCCTTTCTTACTTCACTGTATTAACCAGCCACGTATGCCGAAAATGATGGCATAGAATAAAAGGGAAGGATGGCAACCCATAATTCCTTTTCCTTTCAATTCTTTCTTACTTAGTAAACCAAAGGTAGAAGGTGCACATATACAAAAAAAGTTGAAAGTTTTTCAAAAGTGAATAAATAGTTAATTTTTGTACAGGGTTTCTACTGCTTTTGTAAGAACAAAATACATATGCATGTATGCACTACAAAATACAAATTGAGTAATTTCAGTGATTCTGCAAACATGTTAAATGCTCTTATATTTGCATTTTAAAAGGATGTTGCACAATATAATGATAAACAGTAAAATTCATGCTGGTAATTTTAATTTTGTTTTCACTTAGAATGACATTAAACAGCAAATAAAAACCACCATGACAAACCAAAAGAGAAAGACTGCAGAAGGGAAAAAAAAAGTTTTATATGTTAGTATCTTTAACATTATTTTTCCCTCCTGTTTGAACAGGGGCCCCATATTTTAACTTTGCACTGAGCCCCAGAGTTTATGTAGCCAGCCCTGACTATATTCATCTGAGAGTAAAAATACTTGTCTTATTACTTTTTACTGACTCTCTATTCCATTCATTTGACAAATATTCAGCATTGGCTGTATATGAGGAATGTGCTAGGGGCTGGGAATATGGTAATGAACAAAATAGGCATGGTCTGTACCCCACTGGACCTCACAGCCTATTTTTCTTCCTTGAAATTTATCTATGCTTTATGTTTTAGTGTCCTCTAATGCAGATGGCATTTTTCCTGTTGGGTCTAAATTAGTGCAGTTTAGTTTCCTGTTAATTTCAGTGAGGAAGCTTTTATACTTGCATGTCTGAACTCCTGCAAGAGTGATTTTATTATTCATGGTAAATCAGCAACCACTCGGAGTTACATAGAGATCTGGGATGAGAATGAAATCCAGGTGCGTGGGGTTCATCATAATCCTTCCCTCTGGCTAAATCTGTGCCTTATCTGCACCTGTTCGGATGTCCCCACGTAAAAAAATGAGAGTGTGTGTGCTGGTCTCCCCCCTATTGAGTTGAAAGGGATGTAACCATTAAGAAGCTGCACACCTCTAGAAGCCTTCTTAGCAGAAGAGTCTAAATAAGCTTTCCAGGTGTCAGCATTTGTTGTGTCGCACAGATACCAAGAGCTAACTTCCAAAGAGAGTGCAGTGTTGGTTCGCAGACTGGAAGCTGTGGGATGGCGGTGGAGGAAGGCAGAGAAGCCCAGAGAGGGCAGGTATTTGGCACCGGTGTGGGGCACAGCCCTCTGAAGCCAAGTTCTGGCTGTTCATCCATAGCTCAGGGCCTTTCCTTAGAGAGTGCTATTCGACCTGATCAGTAGAGCCGGTCGCCACCCATCAAGTCTGAACATGGTTATGAAGTCCAAGCTCATACAGTAACTCTCTTAATATGGTTAACCAAGGTGTGTCGGCCTGGTCACTGGCCACAGCCCTTAGAAACCATTGCCAAGCTTTCTCCCCTTAATGTCGGTGGGGTTCTTGGGGAAAGACAAATATGCCATCATGAGGGAGGGTTGTAGACACAGAGCCCTCATCCTCACCCACAGGGAAAATGGGACTGCAGGGAATAGTGCTCCGGCATCAAATAAGAAGCAAATAATCAGGGGCACAGACCCTGATTTGCCACTAGTTAGCCTATGTGCCCTCAGCAAGTCTCTTACCTTTCTAGGTCTCAGTCTCCCCATCTATTAAAATAGAATGAAATCTGAATATTTCATATATCAACTAAATCTCAAATGTGACTTTTTAAAATCTTTTGTCTACCATCTTCTCCAATCAATTCTTTCCAAAACCATGCCCCTCTTCAGAGTCAGAGACCATGTGTCTTTTGTCCTTGACTCCCCTGCTGCATGCTGTGGTTCCTAGCACACAGTAGGTGCTCAGGAAATAATTATTGGATGACTGTTTCTTTAGACGGTCTATGTGAATGGATGTTGCTTCCTATTATCTCTTCCCAGAGAAAAGAGGCAGAAATCTGTGGTCACATAATAAGAGGGGAAAAAGCATTCTAATAGTTGATGACACAGAATATATTAAAGCAGTGCTCAGTCACCATACATTAAGTCTTTTTAACGTAGCTTTTAAACAGCTTTTCTTATTAGCCAAATGAAATACAGTAATCCTTTAACTCTCCTGTGTCAGATTATCAGCTATTTCAAGTAAGTGTTAACATTTCTGTCACTGGCAAAAGTGAATTATGTTTTCCTTCCCAAGCTTGCATCAACATGCCCACAAGCGGGCTGCACACGCCTCTCTAATGGGACAGTGTGAGGTGCCACTGCTTGGTGATTATGAAGCAGCTCGACATCTGGGGGAGGGGGTGTGTCAGCCCCACCTGGCAGCCCAGCAGAGCCAAGCAGTCTTTGCAGGATGAGTGAATGACTGAATTGGGGTGTCATCCTGGGTGAATAACAGGCACCTATAACCTCTCTGGCTTTGTTCTATAAATAGCCTGCCCAGAAATTTCTAGATGTTGTTATTCTTTGTGTATTTCTATGTCAGGGATGCTATCAATCCAGGGGAGCTCAGTTACTTTATGAGCAAACTTCCATTCTTTAGAAACCTGGAAAATCTCTCCAATCAGGAAAATTCAGTTAGGTAGCTCAAAGGTTTCGTTTTGCAAATCAATTGATTATGGTATATCAGAGAGAGATCAAATAAAGATAAAATTGTAATAAAAATTCTAATTTCTTAGCAGGTGTTAAAAACAAGACAACAGGCTCAAAACAGAGTCGCTTATGCTAAAACCCATGTCACCAAACCGAGACTTAATTACAGTTACATCTCTCCCAGAAATGGAATCTTAAACCAGGCCATCAGGAATCGCCTGATCAGCACTTGCTAGATAGTCTGCCTCATAGACCCCAGCCATCCCCTAAAGCAAGGTAACCTTGCAATAATCAGTCCGCTTATTTACTTATTTATTTTTTGGCCTAGTATAGTTTACTCGTTCCTTCTCCCTTCTGCTTATAAAAAGTCTTTCGTTTCATACGCTCCTTAGAGCTCCTTTCTGTCTGCTAGATTGGATGCTGTCTGATTCACGAATTGTTGCACAAAGCCGATAAGATATTTAAAATGCACTCAGCTGAAGTTTGTTATTTAATACCGGGTGAATGTGATCTGACCCCGCATCGCGTTTCTTGTCACCTCTCTTCTCACTCTGAGCCCCAGCTGGCTGTCCTCCCCCCTGCCACCCAGTGAGACACGCTGCTGCAACACCACATGTCCTTCACTGCTCTTCCTTCTGTTTGGAATGATCTCCCCATCTGTCTACCTGGGGGACTCCCACTTGCCCCCATAACAACGCTGAAATGTAACCTCTTGCACGCCCCCTTGCCCTTTGGACCTATGTCTACCAGCACTTCCAGGCCTTGTATTTCTTTGTATAGACTCTTGTCTCCTCCATTAGATGGTCAGTTTCTTGAGATCAGAAACTGTATTTTTTTGTTTGTTTGTTTGTTTGTTTGTTTGTTTTTTTGAATTTCAAGTGCTCTGGCATATATTAGAAGCCCAATAAGTGTTTGTTGAATCAGTTATAACAATAGCAACTACTTATGGTATCTCAATTATTCAAACCACAAAACTGGAAAATATTATTATTTTGATTTTAAAGACAGGATATAGGATAAGAGATTTTAGATAACTTACCCAAAGTAACCAGCTAGTGATAGAATATCCTACATTCAAAACCAAGTGTCTCTGACTCCAAAATCTCAGCTCGTTGTGTTCTCCAATGCTCTGTCTTCTAATAACTAAGATTTTCTAAACAGCTATGTCTCTATAGTAAGTGTTTTCATATGCTAATTCTCATTGAATCCTAACAACTGCCTTATAAAAGCTGCCTTATCTTCCTTTTATAGACAAGGAAACAAAAGCTGAGAGAAGTTAAGTAACTTTCCTAAAGTCCACAGCAATGTTGGAACAGCAGAACCCGCTCAAACTGGTCCTATCCTGTTTCTAACAAGACCCGCAACCAAAGTTTAAATCTTGAGTACACAACTCATGAGTAACACTTGTGAAGCATTAACTGCTCCCCGCCACAGAACCAAAGGACTGGGACATGACTGAAACCTGAGCGCCAGGACCCTTTCAGAAGTGAAGGTTCCGTTGCCCAGGAAGATCCAGTGCTGAAACCTCTTAAAATCCCTCCCAGAATCCTGCATCGGGGTGACAGATTTGAGCCTTGCCTCCTGTTTCCTTGCTGGCCAAACTTGCAAATAATAGCTTCTTTTTCTCAAAAGCTGGCCCCATAGTATTGACTTCTACTGTGTTTCCCCGCAAGTAAGACCTAGCTGGACAATCAGCTCTAATGCATCTTTTGGAGCAAACATCAATATAAGACCCAGTCTTAAGACCCACTCGGTCTTATATTAATGTTTGCTCCAAAAGACGCATTAGAGCTGATTGTCCAGCTAGGTCTTATTTGCGGGGGAAACACAGTATGGCCTTGCTTGGTAACAATGCCACATCTAAACCCAGGTCTTCTGACTTTCAAATCCAGATTATTACAAAGGAATCATGAGAAAGAATTGTGAGGGTATATGACTGCAGCACGTGAAGAAGCCCAGATACCTAAAATCCTGCAGGGCTCCACAGCCCCTGAGCATCCAAAGGAAGCACTGTTGAAAGTCAATGATGAAGGTGCCCCAGTCCACACCTGCACTTAGCAAACGAAGAGTACTTTACCCTTCTGCCATGGAGGGCTGTCTTCTTTCTGTTTCTCCTGGTCTAGTGCCACCCAGGGCACTTTCAGCTCAGAAGACTTTATCAGTGGATGTCTACATGTACCCCCAGCCCAACACCCCACCCCCAATCTATTCAGTGACATCAGCTCTTTTTATAGCTGAAATCATCAAGCTTAAAGCCAAAGATCTTTGTTCCTCCCTTCCTTCCTTCATTCCTTCTGTCCTTCCTTCCTCCTGACCCTGTGGCTTGTACTGCTATGTGTCAGGTACCACCCCTCCACCTCAGGACTTGGAGATCCCCATCTCCCTGGGATAGCGTCATCCAGAGGCAACATGACTCTATTCTCAGGTAAGACATTAAAACTTTTCCCTAACCCTGCGGATCCTTCTTCCCCATTCAGCAGGGTTGTACGTATGTTCCTTCCCTAAAAGTTTCCTTAGTGAATAAATTAAAACTACAAGAGAGCCCAGACACTAATGCAAATCGTTGGGTCTTCTACCTATCCTAATCTCCAGGTGAATTTGGCCCTTCTTGGTGACAAGAAGGAGCAAGAAGGGAGTTGAGGCAAACAAAAGCCATGTCACATCAGGGCTCCACTGTACAGAGGTGGCCATAAGCAGTGACCATGCTGGTGGATCCCAAAACACCTGGTTTACTTTGACTATGATGCCAGAAATTTCTGAGGTTATAGGTTCAGTAAATAGCATTTATTTAAATAATTCGAAACTGTCCCCCTTGTCATTTCACCCTCCATTTACTGCACAAACCAAATTCTTCTCCAGAATTTCCCCTAAATTGGACCTAACCCTCCATCCCTAGTTTCTGCTTACAAAAGACTTTACTCATTATGACTTCACTGCCACCACCACTCCATGTATCTGGGGCAGTTCCATTTTGGAAACCAGCTCTGCTCTTGACCCACCTCACTTCTGTGGTCTCAATAATCCATACACTGCTGTCTCCTCCTCATTCGTTGTCTGTCGTACCCACTGCCTCCCATGAATTCACAGACTTGGCATGTCATATTTCTATTAATGTATTTCCCTTCACCAACAAAAGAGATTTACCACTGGTCAATCTTAAGGAACACTATAGTCTTAATACTATTAGTATTACTAATAAAACTATTATCATTTATATCTTTACCAAGGGCTAGGATTTTGCTCACTGCTTTGTGTGTATTATCTTAATTACTTCTTACAGTAATCTTATGAGGTAGGAACTGTTTTTATTATTTTTATTTCACAGATGATGCTCAGTAAGGTGGAGTAACTTATCCAAAGTTACACCAGTTATAATTATTTATGCCTGTCTTCAAAACTAGGTTCTTGTGACTCTAAGCCCATGCTGTTTAACAGCTCCTCCTAGCTTAACCCCTAATTTACTCTTCTGGAATAATGGACAGTGGTCAAAACACTTGGATTATGAGTAGCAAGCATTAGTCACTAACCCCAATTTTAAAGAAGTCGCTATCTTCCAGATTCTAAAGTATTTCTGCCTTTGTGACCTGCCTTCCTGGGAAGTAGAAAAGTCAGTGCTCAGAATTTTTGCTCCTGTTAAATAAAGCTATACTTGTGTTTCTAAAAAATATATAATAAATAAATAAATAAATAAATAAATAAATAAATAAATAAAGTACTCATTAACTATAGTAGTTGAAAAAAAAATCCAGCTGAATCAAAGGTATATTTTGTCTTGGAAAGAGAGAGATAGAGTTGGAGTTAGTAGACTTGGGTGCATTTCCCAGCTTCGTCACTGAGAAGTTCTGTGATCATAACCTTCCTGACCTCAATTTCCTCATCTTTAGAAGAGGGAAAATATTACCCATCTCCCAAAATACTTGTGAGGATGAAATGGGACCATGGGTAATACTGCCACAGTGCCCGGCTTCTAGCAGGTACGCATGGTGGTCGGATCTGAAACTGAATTTTTCTGAATTCCCTGGGATATGCATGCAAGAGCAAGTTAAATCTGCAATCAGATCTTGATCTCTTTACATGTCTTCCTTTAGCCTCATATGTTAATAGAATTTTACATTTGTCAGCACTCTTTTCATCCCTGTGTTTGTATTACCTGTATATTACAAGGTATGTGGTTAAAAGAAAAGAAAAAGAAAAAATATTATCGTCCCCTTTCTTATCCTTTGGGTCATCTCCTTGCATTAACCTCAATTTGAAAATACTGGAAGCTAAATGTGAATGGAAAATACAAAGTTCATCAAACTAGAACTAGGGTCAATGTTTGGAAACCAAAATCTTGCTTTATTGATACCTACAGAAAATTCCTGAGATATTCACAGCAGTTCTCCAGTGCTTGCTACATCAGAAGAATGCATGCAAACCCTCTGACCTTTTGATCAATTGCTTGTCTATCATCTAACATCTTCTGCTAAGTGAAAAGCAGGGTATCCCTAAGAGTAGTTGTTAATTATTAATATGTATTAATAATACATTGCATTACCCTTTCACTGGAGCGATGGCTTTTGGATATAGTCAAGTTTTATAAATTGTTGTCAGTTTGAATAGGGCGATTTGAATAGGCTTGGCATTTTTCAATAAATCATTGCAATCTGGATCAGTTTATCCCATGTACCTTCTGGTCAATTGCCCAGGGAAGAGACATGCTTGTAATAGAGATTTGATATTTTTGTTCTTTCTAAGTTTATTCCATCTTTTTTTTTCTTTTCTGGAAATAGCACCCATATTTTGCTGAGATCTGCCTGAGCTCAGTTGTTACAGATCAATTAAGTAAGCTGATTTTTCCTCTGTCCCCAGAGGCGGGCCTGTGACCCAGGTCTAGCCAATCAGAGTGCAGCATCCCTCTGGTTCACAGATGGGCATGGGACCCAATCAAAGACAATCAGAACTTAATCCCAAGACTTTTCCCCCTGGGCTTCTTTCTTTATCTGAATGTGTGGGTGTGTGTGTGTGCTGGGGGGCTGGTATAGGTGGACACAGTTTACGTAGGCCCAGGTTAGCAGGTTTGAGAGGGAGGCATATTTTCCCTGTTAGGTGCAGGATCCCTGGACCTTAAAACCATGAAGAATTATTTCCAGAAAGATCTTTGTTACCATTTATGGAGGACTTTAACTTATGCTAGGCACAGTGCTGAGCATTTTATATGGATCATCTTATTTAATTCTCACAATAATTCCCTAAGGCAGATTGTATTATTCTTCTTCACATTTTTCACATTAAACAGCTTACCTAAAGTCACACAGATAGAAACTGAGAGAGTCAGGATTCAGGATTCGAACTTAGGTCTGTTCTTCTGAACTCGCCACAAAGTGGTTACTCATCGATCTAAGTGACAATTTACAAAGGCTCCTAAATTCCCCATGATGTGGATTTGTTAAATCAAGTTTATGTTAGATAAGAAAGGCAAAATATTTGTCATTTTATTCTCTTGGTAATTGAAATATTTTGATCATTATACTTTCACAATGGGCACTTTGAAGAGACAGACATGCAGATGAAGTCCTGTATTCTGTTTTCCTAGCCAAACTGGGAACATACATGTGGAATTTAAGCTATGGTGACTTCCCAATTGTCACAGGAAACCTAATGTTATGGATTGTACTTCCCTTCATTGAAAATAAACAAACAAAAAGAAACTTTAGAATTAGAAAGACAATTAGAAATTACCTTCAGATGTGACTTTGAATTTAGCAACATAGAATTGAAAAAAATTTGATGGATAATTTCTCATGACATGAATGGACCTATGAAATATGTATTTCTCTTCTCCCCATCTTGCCTCAACTCATTTGGTATTTCAGTTTGTATAACAGTTAAAACTCCTGGCAGAGCAGAGGCAGTAATTGCAAACAGCTGTAAAGTATTACTCATCTTTCGGATCAAAATGACTTCCTGCTAAATAAACCATGAAAAAAGCTTTTCCACCCACAGCGAAGTGAAGTGTAAATGATATATAGACTCTAGCACAAAGAGATCAACAGATTGCATTTTCCTATAACTATGGTTTTATACAGCTATAGACACTTTCAAAAATGGCTTAGAAACTCAGCTATATTCAAGAAAAAGAACTTGGGTAATAGCATTAACGTGGCAGTAGGAATCCTGGGACATACTTGAAGTTTCAAAGCTTTCAGGAAAGCTATCTTGCATCTTTCCTCAGACTTTCCACCTCCATGAAAGTAACTTGCAATGTGGCCTTATGTATGCTTTTTTGGACATCACTCTGTCTTTCTTACCCTTCTGAGACATTGTATCCAAGGAACCTTGGCTAGGCATCCATGTCTTGGTGTTCCTATCATGGTTTTGAAGGTTCAAGAAACCCTGGTGGTGATAGCATTGATAATGGTGATGCTGCCGCACAAAGCTTCTGACTCCGAGTTTCAGATCTGTGATGTAAGAACGGTCTTGTGCTGGCGTCACAGAGCTGACTTCTGATGTCACTCCAGCTATTTGCCCAAAGGACACTGCCTGCTCCTTGTGATTCTCTCAAAGTAGGGCATTCCCTGGGCTATCTTTACCAAGTTGTAAAAACTAAAACTCCTCCACACTCAGATGTAAATCTTGTCCCCTACCTATCTTCTTTTCCCAAATCAAGACTCATATAAAAATTGCTACTAAACCTGTCTTTCCAGTTTGACTCTAAGCTTGACCAGGCCCACCCTCATAAATGCATCTTAAACCCATTCTCCACTACAATTGATTCAACCCCGTCTTGAGTAAGTGGTTGCTCATCTCTCTTATCTCCCGAGCTTTCTTCACCCCATTTGACTCCCTACTCCGGCCTCAGGCCTTTCTATACATTACCTGTTTGGGGCACTCACTTTTTATTCAACCTTGGTACTTTGCTCTGGAAATTTGTGAAGTCGTTGGGATATGGAATTTTTTTTAACCATGATGTCATCTCAGAGTTAATAGACCCAAAGTAATACTGTTCACCTTCCTGCCAAAATCAGCTCCTCCTTTCAACTGCACTGCCCTGTCAATTCACCACTGTTTCGTTGCTCATGTAGGGAAAAGACAAACCACCCCTGGCACAATAAGTGTGTAGGTGCTCAATAAATATTTGTCGACTAAATGAATGAATGAATTTTCATAGAGTACACCCTTGTAATTGGGCTGGCTATTACACAGGTGTAAGTTTTAATTTCTAAAAAAGAGAGTGACTAAAAATTTATACCAAGATTGCAAATGTCTCTTAAGGCAGACTGAAGTCATGTATTACAGAATTACTAAACTTGTGGAATCTGCATATTGAATATTGAAAATATCTAATGTTTGTATGTAAGATTTTTGCCAGCAGGAATCTAAACATCATCAATTCTGAAAGGTTTACTCTACCATCTTTGCTATGTCTCCAAACTCTGGGTAAAAGGCAGGACAGATAATATTTCTTCCATTTTACCAACAAGGAACTGAAGTTCTAAGATATTAAGGTCATATTGTTGGCTATAGCAGAGCTGGAACTCAAACCTAACCGTGTTTGTGGGAGGCCTTTCCCTATGAATAATGTCTTAGATCACCGATGACTTCTATCAACCCCAGTGCTATGATACCAATAGAGGCACAGCCACAGTGATGCTTCTACAACATGGAGAAGAAGGTAAACTTCATCACTTGCCCAAAGTCTTTTAAGGATTTGCAAGGTGAAAACACTCCTGTTTCACTGAATATTTGTGCACTCCAAATGTATGGATGGGTTTTTTTCCCCATGATTTAACAATTCTCCAGCACCAGCTGGGTGTCCCATAATTCAATTCAATTCTGACACTATCTGCCTGAGGTTAGAGTCAGATTCACAGGTTAAGGGCTCAGTCCCACACACTGCTCTCCACTCTAGACACCAATCATCTGCTGAAACCAAGTTACCTATACTTCTGTCTGACTTGGTTACAAATCAGAGATTCCTAGGAACCCCTTCTTGGTTTCAATCATTTAGTAAAAGAGCTCAGAGAACTTAGGGAAACCTATGTTTACAGTTTATTACATAATAAAGTATATGATAAAGGATGCAGATGAACAACCAGATGAAAAGATACACAGAGCAAGGTCCTGAGTGTAGGAGGGAACTGAGCATAGGAGCTTCTGTTCTCATGGAATTGGGGTGAGGCTCCCTCTTGGTACACAGATGTGTTCACCAACCTGGAAGCTCTATGAACCCCACAGTTCTGAGATTTTTATGGAAGCTTCCTCACAAAGTCATGATCGATTATTAACTCAATCTCCAGCCCTTCTCCCCTTCCCAGAGGATAGGGGGTGGGGCTCTGTTCCAAACTTCTAATCCTGGGTTGGTCTTTCTGGTAAACAGTCCCTATCCTGAAGCTATCAAGGATCACACTAAGAGTCATCTCATTAGAACAAAAGATATTCCTATCACCCAAGAAATTCCAAGGGATTTAGGAGCTCTGTGTCAGGAACAAAGGTCAAAGATTAAATATTAGGACAAAAGATGCTCTTAATACCTTTATAGCTTAGGAAATTAAAAAGGTTTTAGAAGTTCCAGCCAGGAACTGGGGACAAAGACCAAAATATATATTTCTTATGATATCACAATATCACAGGTGTAGTTGTCCAGGGAAAGGGTAAGGGAAGAGTAGTCCTTCCCCAGATATAACTGAGTTTGAGTGGTGCCTACTTCTCCCTGGTTTAAGGAGCAGTACACATGGGAGCCAATGCACACTCTATTAGTGACTCTCTACAAGTTTCTGACTTCTTTCTAGGGCTGTAGGCACCCATTGTGCATAGCTGGAGTGTCATGAGGAAGGGCTGATTTCCCCTTCTCCTTTATAATAGATACCCCAGTAGTGTAAAGGAAGTCACTCTCCTCTATAAGGTCACATGCTTCAGGAGAATTAGGCTCCATGCCCAACCCCAGGTGATGAATCATACTTGTCTAAGCCAGTCCAAGTATTGGTGCTACTGGCATTCAAGGCAGAACATTCTTTGTTGTGCGGGACTGTTCCACACATTCAAGCTGGTTTAGCATCTCTATACCTCACCTACCAAATGCCAATAGCCTCTTCAGTCATTATAACAACAATTAAAACAAAAACATCCCCACACATTTGCTAATATCTTGTTTGAGAAACACTGTGGTCTTGTTCCTCTCAGCAGGAGCAGTTCAGCATAGACCTGTGATGTAGTTCTGATCAACAGGATTTAAGGGGAGCATTGCTGGTGGACTTCTGAGGAAGTTTTCCTTCTCTGATTGGAAAAAAAAAGGAGAAAGAAATAACCTTTTTTTTTTTTTTTTCTGGATATTGTCATGCCTGGATAGAATCTGGAACTCCTGCAGCCATCTTGCAGCCACAAGAGCAAGTAGTCTGAAGTGGAAAGGAAAACACACTGAAGACAGCAGAACAGAAAGGTGGAAAGAATCTGGTTGTTGATGATAACACTGGACCACTAAACAACCAACTCTGAGACATCCCTGTCTTGGAACGTCTGTGAAATAATAAATGTTCCTTATGGTTTAATCCAAATGAGTTGGATTCTTTTCTTACTGGCAGTCAAAGGCTTAGTTGATACAAGCCCTTGTTTTGGCTGCTGGAGGTGGGGCGGGGCTAGTGGAAAACTCTTAGATACCCTGGAGAAGAGGAGAACAGGGGAAGGCCAGGGAGCCTGAAGCCCTCCTGATGAGGAGGTTGGCAGGAGGAGAGTGCATACCAACACACTAAAAGTCCCACAGCCTTCCCAGGTTTAAGAAAACTAGGACAAAAGGACATGAAGAAAAAGAAAGAGCTGCTGCCCACAGAGCTCCTGATAATTTCTGCCTCTTCTGACTATTTCTTTTGAAATCTTAAGGATGAAATTTCTTGCTTTGAAACTAATTTTATTTCTTTGGCAGGGGGTTGGGGGGAAGGGCGGGGCTTCCTTCCAGATAATAAGCTTCGGCCAAGAATACGACATCTTCTCTTTCCCAAGTATCTGTACCCTGAAACTGCAGAAAGCCGACAGTGATGGATGCTTTTGTTTTAATCCTTCATCCTATCTTTAAAAGCTTTAATGACCTACCTCATTCTTTTTATTTTGACTAACTTAATTCTAAAAAGGATGTGAAGAGGCTTATAAAACATTCAGAGATATCAGGGAGGCAAAATCTATTAACATGGAATAAAAGACACACGTAGTAAAGAGAGACAGTCACTCAGAATCTCCTTTGCTAGTTACTTTGCTATTGGCTCTATACTCTAGAGAACTTCTTACATATGTATACAAAAGACCACATCTATACCCCAGAGAAATCCTTGCACATGTGCTAAAAAGAACATGTAAAAAATGTTCGTAGTACTATTATGTGGAAAAGGAAAAAAAAAAAATCAGAAAAATCAGAAATAACCTAAATATTCCCTACTGGGTAAAAGGAATAGATCAAATATGGTATTTTATATAATGGATTACTATCCAGGATCTAAAAGGAATGAACTAGATATATATGCATCAACATGAGTAGATCTCAAAAAACATATGCAAATAGCATAACTGTATGTACAGTATACCATTTATGTAAACGTTTAAATCACACAAAATGCTTTTTAATAAATGCACATACTTGCATGCAAAGGTATAGAAAATGGAATCCAAAATTCACCTTAGTGATTGGTCCTTGGGATGCTGAGAGCGTGGGACTGGTGTGGTGGGAGTGGGATATTAACTAAGTGGTAATGCTTTCTTTCTTTAAAAATAATTAAACAACAGAGACAATAACATTAACAAATGCTAATTGTGAGAATTGGAAATATAGATACATTTTTTTTGCATGTCTCTATGTCTTTTAAATGTATTAAAAGAAAAAGCAGAAAAGTAAAGAGAAACATTTATTAAAATAGAAAGAAAAGAGTGAGCAGTTGAAAACAAGAAAATCTAGTTCTGAGCATTCTTGCTTCCCAGCAACCAAAACAATCAAGGAAGGAAATGCAAGGGGGTAAACAGTTCCCAATGTCTATCATGGCACCAGGAGAAACAAGCTTCACTGTAACTCTCAACTGTGGGAGGAATTTGCCACAGAGCTCTTCATATGAAGGTCCTTGAATGACATAATGTCCAAGGTCTTCGATGGCAATGCTGCACTTTGGCACCTGGTGCATCTCCTCAAGTCCCAGCACTCACAGAGCATGCACTTAATTCTACACCTTCCCCGAGTGTCTAAGGACTATCGAACAGCCTTGTCTCAGTGCTTGGAGGGTGAAGGGACCTCCACCAAGACCCTGTGTACCACCACCAAGTGCCCCCTATCAGAGGGATCAACCTGGGTAAATTTCTGACATGTGGCAGGATGTTGTCAGCAGACTAGTCAAATCCACAGTCAGTGTTTCCCATAATGAGGTTTGCGGTGTCAGGTGAAATTAAAGAATGAGAATGGTGAAGAAACACCTTCGGTGAACCACTTTCTGATAGCGCGAGAATGCAGCTTTCAAATCACTTCCATTGCTATGCTTCAAGAAATCAGGATGGCTTTGTGAAAGAGACAGCACAAGGCTGTAGGCCAGGGGACCGAGGACCACTGGGCGGCCAAAGATAAGCCATTCATCCTGCCGTGGTTCTGTGTTCCCACTGAAAAATGGAAAGAAATAAAATACCTGCTTCTTGGGGATACTGTGTCCATAGAATGGGTAACAGATAAAATGTACATTTAAAAATAAAATCACTCTCCAACTATTGGTATAACTAGGGTTTCTTAACATGCATAAGCTTCATGGATCCAATAAAATAAGTCATGATGATAATATACTGTTGAGAACTAACCCCCAAGATAGAAACTGTTACAATTCCACCACCACCACCCCCATCCCTTGTGAGGCTCTGTTTGTCTACAGAATATAGAAAGGGAAGCACACATAAATTAGCAAAGTCACATCAAAATTTGGAGAAGAAAAAAAGGGAAAGAGGTTTAAGAGATTTGCCCCACCAATCTCTTAGTAATTTTTGTGCTCATTATCAGCAAGCTGTGTTTTTCTTGTAAAAGAACTACTTGGGCGTGCAGTGACTTGAGATAATTAAGAATGCATTTACATTTTATGGAACTACTAATGCCCTCAGCATTCAAGGATCTTGCATTATTTGCTCATGGTACTTCCCCCCAATCAGTGATTATTAAAATATTTAACCTGTGGTCAGCCAGCAACTTCTCAAGACACTGGGACGTGATTCAGTGATGTTACGAAGTCAAAGGGAGTTTGTCAACTAAGAAGAAAACATAGCTACCTCCCAATTCCACTTTTGCAAGTGTTTTTGTTTTTGTTTTTGTTTTTTTCCTTTTTTAATTGCTTGAAGAATCTCATTAAAATTTCCAAGTTAAAACAGGAATTGGAAGGGCCATAGAGTAACTTAGGAAAGCATGGCTTTTAATACAGTTCCTGAATGACAACACAAAGAGGGGATGTCAGAAATCAGTGGCCTTTCAAAGAATGAAGATAAGAAATTGGGAATTTGACCAGCTGACCTTCTGAGTTTCCTTCTAGCTCTAACATCGAGGTAGTATACAAAGATTAGGCCATGTGATTGCCCGGTGTCCTGGTCCTCAGAGTTACCTGGAGCACAAAGATTCAGACCCTCCTTAGTGCCTTGGAATTGTGCCTGGAGCTCACCTGAAAAGACAAAAATGTCCTGCCACAGGTAGCTTCTGAAAGCCATGTTTCCTAATAGCAGCAGATGGAACCCCCTTTGCAAATCTAGCCAGCCTTCCTGCAAACTGACATATGACCTGAGGGAGAAGGTGGGTTGAACTGTAAGCATGGCACTGCATTACCACCCCTCTTATTTGGGCAAGTGCACATAAATAATTGAGTAAAATAAATTGCAGCCCAACACAGTCCACACAGCATCAGGCAGTCAAAACCATCTGGGACTAGGTATGTGAAGAAGGGAGTATAAAAACACAGCATTTAGGAATCTGATATGTCTGTGGGTTCTAATTTTCAAAGTCAGAAGAGACGAGTCCCCTAGGAGACTGGACCTTGCTTAGAAAGACATCTGAACTAGGCAATAAAATAATATGAAAATACCAAAAAATAAAAATAAGGAAGAGAAATAGATATGTAACTTCATCACGGGACTCCTGTGGTATCTCGGAACACCATGCTTCGTGAACCCCAAAGAAAGCAAAAAATCCAGCTAGTGTTATAAATCCTGGTGAGCTGAATTATTTCACATGTTGCAGCCTGACTTAAGTTATTCATCGCAGAGGCTAGCAGCTCCCTGATGCATCCTTCCATGTCACTGGACAGGGTAAAAATAATAAATTGGCCATTGTGAGACACTCTGAGTTTCGTGGGGTTGAGCAGAGCATATTTTATATTCTTCTCTTGGAACTGCCTCTTGTTGGTAGTAAATGGTTGCCAGCGCTGCTGTTTCTCAATAGACAAGTCCTAGAAGTAAAGATAATTCAATTTTCATTCACTCTTAGGTCTCCTGCTACCCATGTCCTTCCTTGACACCGACAAGACTATACCTGTCTTCCTGGCCTGAGGCCTGAAGTAGCACTTGTGTGGTTTTCGCCTTGCCAGAAAATTCCATGGGCCACTCTGAAAAGCTTTTCACCCGGAGGATCCAGTAAGCACAAACTGTCTAGTCATTTTTTAAAGCTGGTTCTTCCCCCTTAGCTCATTTGCCCCCAAGAACAATGATACCAAAGTGTTAATTCAGCAGAAGCTCCTAAAAGACAATCTAGTTTGGTTTAAATCTTTGAAGGTTTCCATTACAATGACAAATATAATAACAATGGTAGCACCACTGTTAGGTTGAAATTAAATTATGACCCTCATACTGTTGGACTGGCAAACTCTTTGGAAAACAGTATGTCAAGTTATTAATATTAAGGACCACTAAAATGTTCCTACCTTTTTGAAGTAATAACTCTCCTATGAAAATTCATTCCAAGGGTATTATTCAACAGTAAAAAAAAAATGTGAGGCACATGTGCATGTTTCTTCTTGTGAAACCAATAATATGAAACTTATTAAACAAATTTTGATATAGACGGCTATGTAAAAACACGGAACAACGTGTTCCCTATAAATGTGAAAGGGTAAAAGCTTAGAGAATAGACTATTCTATGACTGTAACTATGAAAAAAACAACATAGAGCTATAAAGGAACAAATTTTATAAATATGTAAACGTGGCAGGGTGATAGGATTATGTGTAATTTCCTACATTCAAATTTGTCCACAATATTGCTGTTATATTTAAAAAATAATCTAAAGGATACTGAGTATGCCTCTAGCAGTGTTTGATGCTTTCCTGGTAACTGATGCTTCCCCAGAAACTGCATCAATTTCTTGAACAAGATGGGTGAGGAAGGTTGCCTTTTTCATTGTTTTTAAATGTCCAGGCATAGGTCTTTAATCACGAGGTTGGCTTCTTTGTTTCAATTGTTTTCATGATCCTCTGCACCATGTACAAAAGCTTAGAGGTATGCTTTGATATTTCCAAGGTCTTGTTCCTCCACTGTCATGGGATTCTTAATTGAGTTTTTTAAGAGTCACCATCCTCCATTTGCAAAGACAAGAACAGGGATTTGGCAAACTGTCAGCCAGTAATTCAAACTATCACACACCACAAACCCCTCAAATAAGATAGCCCCCATCAAGTGCCGTCATTAGACAATATAAAATGTAAACCACATATCCCAAAATAGCAAATATTGTGGGTGACTCTGGCACCAGTAGTCACAAAGATGAATAAATGCAATTAAGAAACAATGCAAAGAAGAAAACATGCCATGTAGCTTACAAAAGGGCAGCCACACTGTGTTTATTTTAATATTGTTTAAAGGTAACACCTAATAAAGAGAGCATCATGATTGTGTGAACTAAATTTTCAGTCATAATGAATGCTACAAACTTAACCTCCCAGGTTTAAATAGGCTACAATGTCTTGGGAAAAATGCAAGAAAAATTATTTGATAAAGGTGACGGTTTTTCACACCTGAAAATAATGTTTTTCTTCCAGCCTATCTTGATCAACAGTCAGCAGCAACACATTGCAGATATAATCTCAAGACCTTGTGGCATGTACTTGTCACTACATGCATAACTTACTATGGACAGAGGATCGTGGAGGTTTTGAACATAATTTCCCACACGACAGGAGATTAAATAGACCACATTGGAAGAAGGCAAGAAGCTTGGTCTCTGGAGTACCAAAAAGTAAACTTTAGCCAGTTCTGGAAGGAGATAAACAGCAGGAAATATACTTTCCAATGGGCTACTTTCTCAATAGTTCTACTTTGAAGAACTCTAGGGAAAGGATGACTTACTGAATAAGAATGTAATAGAAAAGGCCTTCTCTGGGAAGATTTGGAGTGGCAGCAAAGCAGTATCTCCTCATTTATGTCCTATTTTCTCCTCGTCTTTGTGATACCCCCTTTCTTGGGGTATTCCCTCCCCCACAGTCCCTTGCCTATCACCCCATCAGAATCTGCTGTTCAGACTGCATTCCTTATACCTGTACTGAAGTGTTAAATCAATGCCCTACCTCTCAGAATGTCTATAAATATTAAGCTTTCTTTCTGTGCTGTTTTCCAATGAAGAAATATCAGATATTAACAAACAAGTAGAGAAGACACTGGAGTACAAAAGAACTTTCTAGTGTCCCAGAAATCATTCTACCCAGCATCTGACAGCGTGACCTTAGACCTGCAGTGCCCAGTTTCCTTACTTGTGAAAAAATAATAATAATAGTACCTAACTCACAGGATTATTGAGAAGATTAAATGAGTTCATCCTTGGAAAGCTGTAGAGCAGTGCCTGACACATAGTAAGTGTTCAATATGTATTAATTCTTATTGTTATCCTTATTTGATATAAAAACCTTCTGAAACAAATAAATCACATGAGAATGTCATCAGTCAAAAAAATATACATGAGTGAAAGTATGTGTTTATGATGCATTTATGATGCAAATTAGCATAGTTATTAAGAACACATGTTTTCAAAGTCGACCACCTGTGCTCAAAACCTGATGTCATCACACGGCCACAGTTTGACACTCGGCCTCAGATTTCTAACCTTACAACAATATCTGTTACACAGAGTGAGGAAACAATATCTACTACATAGAGTTGCTGTGAAGACTAAACCAGCCTAGAAAGATAAAACATTAAACAGTGACTGACATAAACTAAACACCCAAGAAACGATAGAAGGAAGAAAAAGAGTGCTCTTCAACCAAAATTCTGTGTTCAGAAATTGTTTTAAGGAATGAGTGTTTGAGAATCCTACCCTTGTTGGAGCTGAGGACTACTAATAACCCCCAAGATGTGACTAATGAAGAAATTAGATATCAGAGTCAGCCAGTCTCTGGACTGGAGAAGATGTCACAGAGGGCCACCCAACACTCCAGCCCTGAATTATTAGGCATACATGCTGTGGGAGCAGAGCCCCAGAAAGAAGTTTCCAGGCTCTCGGCCTCACATAGACAGGTGCCTGGCTCAGGTAGTAAATGGCCATCAACTGTGATTGCATGGCCATCAGCTGTGGCTAGTTGGCCATCAGCTGTAACCAGTGAGCCATTGGCCACTAATATAACTGCTGTGGCTAGGCTAGCAGAGAGAGAAGGAGAAGGAGAAGAGAGAAAGAATGGGGGCTAGCAAGAAGATGGCAGCTGGGCTGGCAAGTGTGGATGGCGGTTTGCGGACAGTGTGGACCCAGCCTCCAGTGAGAGTATAGTGCCGCCAGAGAGAATATAGTGGGATGACTCCCCCATCTATGGCTCCGTGGGTATTCCTTTTTGGCCTCACCATATCCTGCGTTCTTGTATGGGGAGCGGGAGCAGAGACCCTGCAGGCCTCCCCGCATGACACGTGCCTTTCAGTCCTTGGCTGAGCAGGACTTCAGGCTGTCTCTAAAGGGGTGAGAGACACATTAAAAATATGACTATGATTTGCTTTCTTTGTGATATTTTGACATCAGGTTGACCACCAACAATTCCTCCCCTCTCTCCATGTACATGTCACTCCTCCATCTAGAGCAGAAGTTTGTTCCCCTACCCTATTGAACCTGGGCTAGCATGCGACTGCTTTGACTGGTAGGATAGAGCAGAAGTGATGCTGCATGCACTCCCAGGCTAGGTCAAAAGACATCTTACAGCTTCTCCCTGGCTCTCTTGGAAAGCTTGCTCTGGGAGAAGCCAGCTTCCATGTAAGAATCTGACTGCCCTGAAACTTCTATGCTGTGAGGAAACCCAAGTTAGCCATGTGGAGAAAGAGATGCCCAGCCTGGCCTCAGGTATCCCATCCATCCCAACTGACACGTGGAAGTGAAGAATCCACCTTGCACATTCAATTCAGTCAGTTCTTCAGATGATTCCAGCCCCAGCTGCAAACTTGTGAGAAATTCCAAGTGAAAACCACCCAGCTGAGCCCAATCGGCTCACAGAACTATGAGATAATAACAAGCAATGATTTCAAATGACTACGTTTTAGGGTGTTACTCATGCAGCAACTGATAACTAAATACTCACTTTAATAAAAATTTTCACTGACCTGCTCCTCTTTTAATCTCACTTGAATGGCACTTAACAACTCAGACTTAACAACTCAGACTATCTTTAATGCTTTTTTAATATTAAAGATAGGTGATGCTTGGCTTTTGTTTTGGTGCTGTCTGAACAAATCAGCAAAGTTCTCCATAATCTTCATGAAAGATTGGGCCTAAATCCTCAATTAAAATGCTTCAGAAAAACAAATGAAATCAGGTGCCTTCTATAAGGCTAAATGTCACATCTCTGATGCAAATAATAGATTTGATAATAGAGCGAATGAATATTTACCATGAAACTAATTGCCTATCATTTGATGCCAATTAAGATTGTAATGGCTTCCTTAGTATCACCAGATCATTCAGTTTCAGGAAGTACAAGTATGGTTACATTTGGTTACATTTATTTAATTTATGTAAACTCTTCTGTGATTCATTATTTCCAGAGGAAAATGGAATTTGAAACCAGGAAAACTCCTGACCTAATTTTCTATAGATGTAGACTTTAGATAAACTGAGCTACTAATGCAAATGAATCCATGATCACAAGCTTGATGTTCAAAGAAACTTAGACAACAAAAGATATAACCAGATAATAATTTATTAGTCTTTGTCATGCAGGGTGTCACGCGGGGTCTCTGGTCCCGCTCCCCACGTAAGAACGCAGCATATGGTGAGGCCAAAAAGGAACACCCATGGAGCCATAGATAGGGGAGTCACACTACTATATTCTCACTGGTGGCTCGGTTGAAGACACAGGAAGCAGGAGCCACACTAACCACAACCTGCCGCCCACTTCTTTCTGGCATCCAACCTCACTTGCTAGCTGCAATCTGCCGTGCTAGCTGCAATCTGCCATGCTAACTGCAATCCACTCTTGCTAGCTCAGCCACCATCTTCTTGCTAGGCCCCATTTTTTTGGTAACGTAGCCACGGCAGTTATATTCATGGCCAATTGCTCACTGGTTACAGCTGATGGCCAACTAGCCACAGCTGATGGCCATTCAATCACAGTTGATGGCCATTTACTACCCGAGTGAGCACCTTTCCATGTGAGGGCGAGAGCCTGGAAAATGCACTCCTGGCTTTTTTCCCACACTCCACCCCTACAGGGTCTCGCCTCACAATCTACATGACAAGCATCTTGCGAGGGGCCCTGTGCGAGGAGCCTGGAGGTGAATGCAATATCCTGGACACAGCCAGGCTCTCTGGGCACAGCCAGGGTTTCTCAGGGCATCACTAGCCCTTCTGGGCACAGCCAGACTTCCTGGGCTTCTTAGGGTACCACCAGTCTCCCCTGGCACAGACAGGGCCTCTCAGGGCACTGCCACTCTCTGTGGGCACAGCCACACTTCCTGGACTCAGCCAGGGCTCTCAGGGCACTGCCACTCTCTCTGGGCCTTTCAGGGTACCCTGCTGGAACAACAGCGACTCACAGTCAAAGTGCTTACATATTCTTGATGGCGGCCAGTCAAGACACAAAAGCAAACATCCGCCAGTTCCACTACATGGTGGTACGTTCCCAAGCAAACAGTCAAGCGGTCCATCAAATCAGGGACAGAAGGCAATTCCCCATAGTCCATAGTCATTTGCCAGGGCTGTCCTGGGGGTGAAGGATGACCTTGGCTTCACCCTCATCTCCCACGGAGGACTCCGCAAGCGTTTCCTCCTGGGACTACAAGTCCTGCATCTGGGCTGCCTCAGCAAGAACTTTACAGCCCATAGGGCCGCAATGACCTTTGCTTTCTCCAGTCAATGCTGGTCGGAGAATCATCCACATCTTTCCTCCCCTCCACAGGGGTCCAGCTCTCCAGCATCTGCTCCTCCTGCTCTTCCTGAGACTGAGTGTTCATAGGCACACACTTCTCCACCACCCTTCAGGGAGCTTTGGCCAGCACCGTACTCTGCTCGCTGCACCATGTGTCATGCAGGGTGTCACACGGGGTCTCTGGTCCCACTCCCCACATAAGAACGCAGAATATGGTGAGGCCAAAAAGGAACACCCACGGAGCCATAGATAGGGGAGTCATACCACTATATTCTCACTGGCGGCTTGGTTGGAGACACAGGAAGCAGGAGCCACACTATTTGCAATCTGCCATCCACTTCTCTCTGGCATCCAACCTCACTTGCTTCCTGCAATCCGCTCTTGCTAGCTCAGCCACCATCTTCTTGCTAGCCCCCATTTTTTTGGTAACGTAGCCACGGCAGTTATATTAGTGGCCAATGGCTCACTGGTTACAGTTGATGGCCAACTAGCCACAGCTGATGGCCATTTACTACCCGAGTGAGCACCTTTCCACGTGAGGGCGAGAGCCTGGAAAATGCACTCCTGGCTCTGTCCCCACAGTCTTTCTTGCCTATGAAAATCCCTTTTATAGATTTGATCGATTTCATTGTGAAATGTGTTATCTTAATATATGATATGAATTTATATCGAGGAGAACAATCACATATTCTCCTGCTAAGGTTATTTTTCTACAGGCCGAAGATATTCTGTCTCCAAGACTATGCTTATTTCTCTGGCGTAGGAAACCAAGGTACTGGGACTTGCAATATTTCAACTCCTTTGCACTCAAGGTTAGTCTCTTTACTTCTCTGCGCTTCTGTTTTCCCTCTTGGGGGAGGGGGGGATGAAGGATGTGTGGGATTTAGGAATAAGGCACCTGAACTCATTCATGTAAAAGTGACCAGTTTGAACTCTGACTTTTATAGCAAATGCTATATACATAAGAACACATGAAGAAGAGAACTCTCCGATTCCCAAAAGTCTAGGCTACGCAGTTGAACACTTTGAACACCACTGGAAGCAGCTTATGTTAACTCTTATGGACAACAAGTAAATTGCTTTATTGGTATAGCTTCTATGCAAGAGAATCTTGCTAGGATCAGACTTGTTTTCAGGGCTGATGGTGTTTCTGTCTCAGAGGGCATTTCTGCTGCTATAAACCATTCTACCCCCAATCCTACCATTCCAGATCATCTCAATCCATTATCCAAGCAAACATGGAGGGCAGAGCACCCCTGTCTCAGTTACAGTAACAGATGAAGTGACTGGGGCAAGTACATGAGACCCTCCCCACCTTGGGCCTTATAAACTGGAAATGTGTACCCTTTTTGCATTCTACTCTGGGTATGCTATTGAATCTCAGGATGAAAGATATTGAGCATTGATAGAGCAACTGACATATTAGGCTTTGGTGAGAGCCCATGAGTCGCTGTCATTCGTCCTGAAGCATTGGACTTGGTTAGTTTTCTTAGTCCTGAAACATTTAAGACTACTTCAGGCCTCTCCTAGGAATTCAGAACCACATGATAAAAAATGTGAGGGGGCAGAGCATATAGAGGAGAAAATAGACAGGGCTGTTGAAGAGGTAGTCTCTAAGATACTGATCTCCGAAGATACCCACAGAAATGCTTTTGTTCTGACATATGTTTGAATTATCACTGTTACCAAAAATAGAACCCAATCATAGATTGAGAGAATTGAATTAGAATCTTAAAAATCAGCGATCTAAGGGATTAAATTCAACAAATATTGACATGAATACACAAGTTCCTGCAGGAAAGCCTATGTGATCCAAACCAGGTACACAAGGTAGAGGCAGCCAAAGTGATCACAATTTTCTTTGCTTTTACTGTCTATATTGACAGAACATTTATGATTTTTCACCTGGTAATAAAACTGACTTACATTTCATAATTCAAATGGCTGATTAATACTTTTTGAAAATACAATCATATTTTCTGCAGTTACACTTTTTTCTTGTTTTGGAAAGTTGCAAGGGGACATAACTAAACTTTTTCCAATGCTTTGTGAATGTTGTCTCTAATGATTTTTCTCCAATTTCTCTGAGGAGCCATCATAACATGTAGGCCTTATCTTACATTAACTTTGTGCAAACGGGACTCAAAAAGCAAAACAAAATAGAGAGCAGTCAGAAATTTGAAATCTTATAAAATCTTGTGGTGGATAATTTAAATGAAAGCTATTTTTACTGTCACTGAAAATAACAATGGAGTACCATGCTGACACAGGTAGCACAATGAGCCCTTGGCAATTGTGAATTTAACATTCATGGTTTTGAATGTTCTTAAATGACCCTGAAAATCCACAGCATGTAGTAATTTGTAATTTTGCTGAGGCATAAATCTGAACTGCCTGCACCGGGAGGCAGGAGTGAGTCATTTTAACTAGATACCATGACTTTTTTCTCTACTTGTTTCCTTGAAGAAGTTTTATGGATTTGGGGATTTGCAAAGATCTGAGGGACTCTGTCACAAACATTCGCATATCTAAAACAATGTTGTTTAAAAAAAAAAAAAAAAAGCAGTAACAAAGGGGGAAGGAGACAAAAACATAGAAATGAAGTAAAATAATTTCGGTACAGAACACTGAAATGTTGTGCAATCTCAATGAATACTAATTTTATTCAGCTCCTATTCACTGCAATATTGTATATTAAGCATCTAACACAATGTCTGACATATGGGAGAGTGTTCTTTACATGTGAGCTCCTTTTCTTTGTTTCATGTTTGTTAGTGAAACATTTAGATGGTAGCTTTTACTTATGGAAAACTTCCCTTAAATGAGATAAAGGGAGAATATATCAGAGGCTATCAGTATTTCTTCTTTAATTTTTTGAGGATTTGAACAATGTTTAGTACAAAGCCTGCTTAAGATAAGGGGTCTGTTATAAAGCCCACACTTGATTTAGCAGTCTATATTTATGTGTAGCGACAAAGGCATTGTTTATGCATTCTCTTAATCTGCAGCCTCACAGTGTGACAGGATTAGGAAACTGGGCCCATATGCAGATGTTAGGGTGTGGGGCAAAATTGAGACACTTCAATAAATTTGCTTTTGAAGATTAGGAATGGGGTCCTCGATACATCCATTTGGCTTTTCTCGGTGTCTGAACACAGAACCTCCGTAATCCTGATGATGGAAATCTCATTAACGTGTGTTTCAGATCACATTATATTTATACATGTATCATGTCTGCTTCAAAATCAAATAAGGTTTGTTTTCCATTAAGATGGTCGTTTTTAAATGACTGAATATTTCAATATATAACACCAAAATAACTTTTCTCGTAGATGCGATAATTAACATATTTTATAGATATTCAAATGAAAGATGATCCAAAATGCAGCCATCATTGTTCTAAAGTTCAGGAAGCTAAATGTCATTTGATGCACCCTTGTAACAAATTACCATAATGAAAGGGACCTAAGATTTTATCTTCGTGTTTGGACATTTGGGGGTGAGAGAAGAGTATTTTTAATAACACCTTCCCCCACCTGAGTTTCTAAAGTATTACACTCTCATAGAAATGACAAACAGTAGAAATCAGCCAATTGTTTGGTCATCAAAAACATGAATATGGTAATTCACACCAACAGGAATACTGAGCTACCTTCCCTTCAATCAAAATAATGAGAAAACAGTTATAATT
The DNA here is from genome assembly GCF_036562045.2 of Rhinolophus sinicus. Lineage (NCBI taxonomy): Eukaryota > Metazoa > Chordata > Mammalia > Chiroptera > Rhinolophidae > Rhinolophus > Rhinolophus sinicus. The sequence goes on along the minus strand of NC_133756.1, from coordinate 52,573,756 downwards.
TGCATGAAAATAGAAATTTAGGTTGGCATTACAGTTTTTCAATTGCAATCTGCTCTTCCACCACCACCCCCTTAACTGCCTTACGTTTGTAAACTGCTTCAGTAACCATCAACCAAGAAATGTACACGTCATCTGCAAATCACAGATCTTGACTCGAGTGATTGAACAGGGAAAGTGCTGAAGGGTTCACAGTGGCCAGGACAAGATTTAAAAGTGATGCGAAATAGGGAGCAAAGAGGGCTGCAATTGCCTTGGAGCCTAAAATAGACCAAGCTTCAATGCCATAGAAAAAAAATCACCAGCTTCTCCATCATTTCTTTAAAGGTCAAAATTTTTGTAGGTGGACTGGGAGAGCAGCGGATTGCAGATGCGTTTAACAGCAGGATATTTTCCGCTGCCATGGCCAGTTAAGGAAGATTTTCAAAAACACATCTGCTGGTAAACAGTTTGGCCCTACTCTGGGTCATCTGCCTTCTCTGGTCTCCTTGCTGCATGGATTCTTACCTGGATAGAGTCCCAAACCTCACATCACTCAAAGCTAGGTTTTCAGTGCAGTCCATTACGTATTTTAGAGAGGTACCTTAGTGGCTTTCAGGGAGGTTTTATGATGTGGGGCTGCCTCTTCCCAAATGCATGAAGCACACACACGAGGCATATAGGCACAGACCATGGACTTGCACCATTTCCTCTTCGTGCTGCCAGTCAGCAGGCAGGCACCGATGCCCAACCCTCACCGACGACCACCCAGTGCGAGCCCACTAAGCTCAGTCACTCTCTCCATGGAGTTCCCCAAAGGAAGCTGGGTGGGTGCCTCTTAGAGAGGTCACCCAATGCTCTACCATGTCACACTCAACTGTTGGTTATATAAACAAGTAAGCCATTTGGTAAACCCAGCCTCAGCCCACAGTCAGAGTTAGATTGAGTGGTGGGACATTTTCCATCTCTGCCCACATTTGCACACTGGTCTCCAGGGGTACCCATCAACAACAATTTAAGCCAGGGAGCTCTTTCAAGGGAGCAATTCCAGATGACACCCATCTCACAGGTTTCCCATGGAGACTACATCTTTAAGTGGGAATGTGGGAAGATAAGGTCCCGGTATAGCTAAATTCCCAAACGTTGTCCTCAGAGCCAATGATATGCTCTGTCCCAAATACCTTGGGTTAGAATGAGAACCCAGTGCCACTTAGGAATTATACTTTATCTGCCCCTTCCGCCTGCAGCAACTGATAACACACCAGAACACATGAATGAATAAAGCCATACGTGGGCCCCTGGGAAGAAGGTGTGTGGTGGGAGCTTATTGTTCACAATTGTCTTAAACACATTGTTCATAGTATTCACACAGCCATGCATTCAGGTTGGGATGGCAAAGTGCGAGGTCGGACAATTAAGTTCACAAACTCTTCTTACATACCTCATTGCTGAATATCACTACAATCACCTTCGAAGTACTCCCTGTGGGAAGCTATGCACCGACACCAGCGCCTAGTCCACCCTTCAAAGCAATTTTGGAACTCTTTTTCTGGAATGGCCATCAGAGTTGTCGTCGTATTACCCCTGATGTCCTGAATGTCATCAAAATGTCTTCCTTTAAATAAAGAAGTCATTGGAGGCCAGATCAGGTGAGTAGGGAGGGTGTTTCAATACAGTTATTTGTTTACTGGCTGAAAACTCCCTCAGAGACAGTGCTGTGAGAGCTGGTGCATTGTCGTGATGCAAGAGCCATGAATTGTTGGCGAAAAGTTCAGGTCATCTAACTTTTTCACACAGGCTTTTCAGCACCTCCAAATAGTAAACCTGGTTAACTGTTTGTCCAGTTGGTACAAATTCATAATGAATAATCCCTCTGATACCAGAAAAAGAAAGGTTAGCAACATCGTTGCAATAAGTCATGAACTTAATTGTCTTACCTCGTATTTAGTGTGCCCTGTCAGGACATGGGGCTCCTCAGGGGTGGCTCAGGGTCTCACATGTTCCCAAAGGATGTTATCAGGCCACAGAGGCTGAAGGTCATAATTCCTTTCCCTTGGAAGGGGCATACGATGTTCTCCCTTTAACACTTCCCAATACCTGTTCTTGCATTTGGCAAAGAAATAATAGCAATTAACATTAATTCCTTATATAGGTTCCTTATTTGACCCTTTACAGTTACCCCAAGCAGAAAAGTGGTGACCAAAAAGGGGGCCTATTTAGTTGTACAACCATAGACAAGTTACTCTAGCTCTTTGCCTTGGCCCCGCAACTAAAAGGGAGGAATGATAGCATGTGACACAGGGTTGTTGTGAGGATTAAATGAGTTAATGCATGAAAAGTGCTTAGCACAGTGCCTGGCACATAGTAAGTGCTCAATAAATAGTTCAATTTAAAAGATATATGTTGTTGTTATTGATTTTATATCTTTGCAATATCTTATCTACCATCTTTCCATGTATTGGTGGGGGGGAAGTGAGGGGTAGGGGTGGTAAAGATAACAGCCTGGGGAGTAGAAGGGAAGTGGAAGGAGGCTTCTGGGTATTACACTGGTGGCAGATCAGCAAAGAATCCCATGGAATTTCATTCAGTTGCAAAGGTTGCTCTAGCTTCTTCTCTAGCTTTCTGATTTACCTTTTCAACTCCCATAACCCACTTTCTCTCTTCACATACATCTAGATCTTTCATAGGGACAAAACAGGACCCTTTGAAGAGTTTTCAGAAGTCAATGCAGACATGAGAATGTAGAGCCAGAGCACAGGAACTAATGTGGTCCAGGGAAGAGAAGGTAGCAGGTACAGTGCTCAGGGTATCAGGATTTAAGCTCACACAAGGATCTGTGAGCCCTATGAATGATGATGCAAAGAAGGAGGGGGAGGAATTCAGTTTGGAATCACTAGTCCACGCATGCCATTTTCTTAACCCTGAATCATTAAGGGATCCAAGCAGAAATGCTTTCATCCATCCTGTGCGATACAGAGTAAGCAGCACGTTGCTTTTGCCAGGCCTGCCTCTGCCTGCTGCTTTAAAAGTGCCCAGAGCTTAAACCTGGGAGGAAAGCAAGTGGTAGTTTATGCTAAAATGCTAAAGCCATTTGAAAGCAAATGCATGTAATGGAAAGAATTTAAGCAGCTAGTGGATGTCATTACATTCATTTCTCAAGGAGGCCTGTCTTCTGGTGACACCAATCAAAGAACTGGGTCATCTCTCAACAGTAATTTTCTTAGAGGCCATGAAATTTTTGCATTGATTTCCTCCCCCTTTGGCTGAACATGTGCTGAGAACAGCCACGCTGGTGAGGACTCAGGCAGCCCATGGGGCTGTCATCAACTTCATCTGAAGAGTTTACGTCTTTAATGGGATCAGAGGTCTTATCGGCGATTTTTTGTTAAGTATAACAGAGAAATTATCCTACTCTCCACTGATTCCACACCTGACAATTCTCCTCTTTATCAGTTAACAATTATTATCGGAAAGCAAGTCAATGACAAAGAGGAATTTATGAAGTTCTTCGCAACTAAGAAGAAACTTGATGGAACCTCTCCATTCCGTTCAGGAAACTGAAATGTGAACTGTCTGAAGACAGGACTGACTTCACAGGAATTAGCACCACGTCACAGTACAAATCATTAGGATATTAATCCTTGTGCTTCTGTGTATATCCGACAAGTTACAACTGTGTGTAGGGGGAAACAAAAGCATATGGTTACTGTAAAATGTGGCACGAATCCTGGCTCCCCAATACCCTCCTCTGTGAATTCTCCCCAACATCCCAGGAAGACTTGTTTGTGCTCTTCTCACTGCCTTCAAATCTATGAAATGGCTCAGCATTTATTTTTTGGTGTTATTTATCTGTTTATTTTTCTCCACCCTGACTGAGCCCTCTTTGAGGAAAGGAAACATGTCTTATACAACCTCTGTTCCCAGTATCTAGCATGAATGTGACACATAGAAGGGGCTTGGGAACATGAGTGTAAGAGATACACAAATAAATATCGCTATTAGTTCAGTCTACACACGTCAGCATTTCCAAGGGATCTCCCCCTCGTTCTCTAACGCTCTGACTATCCAAATACTCATTAAATTCCTAAGCAACAGCCTCTGTGTCCATTTTGTCCCCTGAATTCGCAGAATTGTGTCCAATCGAACTATGTAATGTTGTAGATGTTGTGACACCCACCCTTCAGCCATGGAAAAGATGGAACTATTTTCAATAGTCCTCTGTGAGGAATGTGTGATGTCCCATGTCTCCCCCCGGTGCTGAACATTGCCACAGCCACATAGAGGCTGACAGCCCCCTTATCTCAGGTACATGTAATCTTTTTTTTTTTTTTTTTTTTTTAAGAAGGGCGCATCTCACAGTGGCCCATGGTGGGATCGAACCAGCAACCTTGGTGTTATCAGCACCATGGTCTAACCAACTGAGCTGCCGGCCACCCCAGGTACATGTAATCTTGCTTTCTGTCCTGGATATGTCTGCCACCAGAGACTGGGACACCTGCTGGAGGATGCTCAGCTTCAGTTGTAAGATATGCTGGAGAAGTCCATACTCCTTGGGGGCAACTCTTGACCAATGGTGTTTGGGGACCAGTGAATGAATGTGGCTTGCTGACAACTGTAAGGCACACTCAAACGTTTCCTAGCCTGTCCCTTACAGGAAGCAGCTCCAGTTTCCCACGGTGGTAATCAGCTCAACAGCACACACTGGACTGGTCTTCCTTCCATGTTTCAATCTTTTCAGTTCCCTACTTTTGTCTTTGGCACTACTTCTCTAAAGAAACCACCTGCATGCTAGACTGTATCACACTGTCCGTGCTTTAGGGAAACTCAGGCAGAGTGCAAGCCATGAAGTGACTAAACCATCCATAACAACCTATGCAAATGAGTATTTTGACTAGGTTCAGAGTTGATCATGGTGAGAAATAAAATGGAGAACTGCAATGCCTTAGTCCCCACCCTCATAAAATACAGTAAGTATATAAAGGATGTTATAATTAAGTGTATAAAATGAACCATTCCACAAATTTTTAACTGTTCTCTAGTAATTTATAGTCTTCCTTTGGACTGATACAAAAAAATTAAGGTCATGAAACATGTTTTTCTAGCACTTATCTATAAAAGTGAATGAACAGCTATTTCCCAAGAAGCAATGGACTTACAATATTACTTTATCCCATGAGACAGAAATAGCCTTATCCGGGCTAAAATAAAAGCCACATTGACTTTGCCTAGATTTTCCTCTGCATCTAGTCCCCCTTTAATGCTATTCATCACATTTGAGGTTATTTGCTTAGTGCCTGTCTGTTTCACTAGACTGAAGCTCCCAGGATGGTGAGGACCGGCTGTCTCATTTCAAAGCATATTCTTAGCACTTAGCTTTATATCTGACACACAGTGAGTCCTCAATGAATGTTTATTGAATTTAACTGTACAAAAGATAAAATGCCTGACAAAATCTGTACCACTCCAGTGATGACTCAGAGACCACCACATCCAGTATCAGTCAACTGTGTTCATGTTAGTTAAAGTGGGCTCTGGCTAAAACAGTCTATAAGCCCCCTATGCAGTAGAGACATAGCAAAGGTTTGGGCTGGTCAGAAGAGAACCCAGAACAAACCAACCTGATTTTTTTTTACACCTAATGGAAACACTAACATGAACTCTTTTTTTCTAGCAAAGTCACTAAGTTTCTCTTTTTAAAAAGAAAATAAAATTAGAATAATAATAAATCTTGAATTTCTGAAGTTGTAGAGCGAAGTTAGTCAAAAAAGCCAGTGGACATAACTTAATTGTACAAATGAGAGTTCGTTGCCACTTGAATTTCAAAAAACTTAAGACCAACATATTTGTCAAAAATGTTAAGTGTTTAAAATACTGCCCAAAAGTTCTTTTCTTTTCTGTATTTTTTTTAATTAAAGTTTTTTGGGATGACAATTGTTAGCAAAGTTACTTCAGCCCAGTCAGAATGGCTATCATCAACAAGATAAATAATAACAAGTGTTGGAGAGGCTGTGGAGAAAAAGGAACCCTCATACACTGTTGGTGGGAATGCAGACTGGTGCAGCCGCTATGGAAGGCAGTGTGGAGGTTCCTCAAAAAATTAAGAATAGAATTACCATATAACCCAGCAATCCCAAAAGTTCTTTATGTTCAAATAAAATCTTTCCTGCTAAACTATCTGTGGAATAAGTCCACCCTTCGTGGGAAAGGAGAACAAGTGCCTTTTCTTTTGATAAAAACTCTTTCTTTACCCTCTCTCTTTTCTTCTCCACACAAAGTAATTCCTTACATGTTTAAAATTCATATAACATATATCCTATCTCAATCATTTAATCTCGTTGGACTCCTTACCTCTTTCCATGTTCACTACATCTTCTTTTCTTTCTTGTGTTGTGAAATCACGTCTGGAACCATCACTGTAATAATACCACTGATGAAACCATGTTTCCCCGAAAATAAAACCTAGCCAGACAATCAGCTCTAATGCGTCTTTTGGAGCAAAAATTAATACAAGACCCGGTCTTATATAAGACCGGGTCTTATATTACAGTAAAATAAGAGCATTAGAGCTGATTATCGGGCTAGGTCTTATTTTCGGGGAAACATGGTAAGTAAATCATATTATTAGTCTCAGAATTGAACATGGTAGAGGAAGTACTGCTTGTCCAAAGATGCTAATTTTAGTCTTCACCTGTTAACTGTTTCCATGGTTTTGAGCAGGTAATACACCTTTTCTGAGCCTCTCTGTCCTCTATTGATTTCTAGCAGAACTTGAACAACCTGTGAATATTTTCAGAATGGAGTCTTGGTAAGTATTTTGTTTAGTTCTATTTTGTTTTGTAAATTGTACTGCCTGTCAAGTATTAATCGGTGTGCTTAGTCTAGTAACACTAATGACTGTCTTCATCATCAATGATCGGTATTTTGGAAGTCAGAGTACTTCCGGTAAATTGGTGGCTTTACCACTTCAATTTCAAGCAGCAGGTATTTTTCTGAATTGGTGCTGTTCTGTCTAAGAAGATGAAGTTTGAAACTAGATGAAGTCTGAAATCTAGAAGGGTCTAGATGCTCCCTTCTTTGCAGAGCTAGAGATGGCTTGCAGAGGGCTCAGTGTGTAGCTTATACACATCTTCCTTCTTAGCCCCTTTCCCTGACTTTTAACTGTGAAAATGAGCAAATGATAGAGGCAAAAATCTTGTCTTTGTCTCTATACCAGAATCAGATTGTACTTGTTTAGTGATAGCCTATAAATGTTATTACTAAGCTCAAGGTAAGTGGATACTGGTGTCATTGTCTGTGGATCATGGAACAACATATTTTGAAGTTTCATGAGGAGGTAAAAGTTAGAATATAGGGGATAAAATATATCTAGGAAATAGTGATGACATGTCATTAAATCCCAGTACATATCTTGGAAATAATCACAAGGTCAAGGCATGTGATTTAAGATGAGAACATATGTCAGATTGTAAGTGGACCACACCAAATTACATAATTATCTCACTTTTCCCCCTAAAGAATGACCATGACATAGGAAAGAATCTATATGGTGATGCCCTAAATTATTCTTAAAATGGAGAGATATTGAGGCCACCAATTTCAGTCTCAGAAATTCAGAAAGAAGTTAATTAGATATTTGGGGACATGTCCCCTCATGAGAGAATGTGATTTGCTTTTCAGTTAAATATTCATTTAAAAGAAATTCAAAGCTGTTCACCAGAAACCAGAATTTAAAAATAATTACACTTGATAATTATAAAAGAATTGTAATTTGAATAATCTTCCCTCTTCAAAGATATACAGTTGATCCTTGAGTGGAGGTGTGTAGGTCCATTTGTTGCCAAGTTAAGCTCTGGGGCATTACTTCCTGGACTAAGTACCATTAATAATGGAACTTAATTAATTAACTTTATAATCAATGCATTTAATTAATTATTAATTAATGTGTGTTATTGTTAGTCAATTATATTAATACATTAATGTCTAATAAATGGAAAAGTTCACAAATGACTCATAAAACAAGCAGATCAATAGGGGGCGTGTCCTAGAATTGCATCTAATACTATAGAAATGACTGATGGTTTCAGAAATGCATTGTCCAACTGATGGATGATCAAATCAATCCATATTTACATTACAACAATTCTAAATCTTCTGAAGTAGAAATAGCTGCACTATTAATTAAGTTACTCTGGTATGCGTCCCCAAAACTTATCTGTTCTTTTCCAATATAAATGATAAATATTCTTTAAAAGTTATTTTTATGAAATATTTCAGACACAAAATATATAGAAGAATATGTAACAAATTCTTCAGTAATTGCCACTAGGCTTAAAAAATAATGCAACTGCAATTCAAGAACCTCTGTGTACCCTTCCTTATTTCATTTCTTTTTTTCTCCATACCATCAAACACTCATCCTGTGCATGTTTTTATATTTTTCCTACATGTGAATGTATCCCTAAAATATGCACTGCTATTTATGTGTTTTAAAGTTTTATACAAATGGCCTCATACTCTAAGTATGTGTCACCAACTTACTTTTATTAGTTTAATGCTATGTGTTTATTGATATTGATATATGTCATTTTTGTTTACTCACTTAAGATGCTGGGTAGTATAAATTTACCTCAATTTATTTATTCATTCTCCTCTTTATGAATATTAACATTTTTTTCTCATTTTCACTCTTACAAACAATGCTACAATGAATATTCTTATATATGTGATGTGCAAGAGTTTCTCTAGGGTATACACCTTGGATTAGAATTTCTAGAACACTGAATTGGCATCTTCAAATTTATTAGTATTACCAAATTGCCCTCTGAAGTATAAATTGCCCCAATTTAGAGTCCCACCAGCAGTGTATAGTCCCCATTGCCCCACCTCCTCTCATCACTTGGTATGTCCAATATTTTCATATTGGCTATTCTGAAAAATGTGAACTGACATTTGACTGGGTTTTAATTTGAATCTATCTCTTTAACGCTTATCTTTATGAGAATATAGGCCCAAGCATAAGATATTCTGAAAGTTTTGTCTCTACCATCCCTCTCCCCATGCCTCACGCTGTTGGAAAATTCTGAGAACTTATGTACCAGGGGACAATTCTGATGTTTTCTTCCATACGGAGGTATGACAGTTTTGACTGCTCCTCCTCAGCGTTAAGTCAGAAGCTATAAAAGGTCTGAGATTTTACCCTAACAAGTTAGCCTGCCATAGTTTTACATACATAAACTGACAGAAGACACAAGACCCCTGGGTCAGAGAAACAGACCACTTATTACTCACAGCACGACTCCTGTCTGATAGAATTACTTGGTAAGTCATGTACACTAGAATATGCACTAAGCTGCCCACTATTGCCTCCTGTTCCTTTAAACTTGGGATTAATTTCAACCTGATGATCACTATCTATTGCAATCCTTATTTTCTTTCCCAGACAACAGAGAAATCCACTATCGTGAAATTTGTCCCATTTTATTTCTATAAGAGCCATGCATAACAATGAAAGAAATTTTGGTGTGGTATTTTCAGTCCTTTGTTTTTACTTTAGCCAATTATAAGCTCAGCATCATGGCACAGTGGATTCTGGCCAGAGTTGGATCTACTTTTGAATACGAATTCTGCCATTTTCTGCCTGGGCGGCTTTGGGCAAGTTTATTAATTTCTCTGAGATACAATGACCTTATCTGGAAAATAGTAATAGTGCTGCCTTAAAGAGGTGACAGACTTGGATGAGCTAGAGCAGGGAAAGCACCTGATATATAATAGATACCACAGTGTTAACTGTTTTCATTATTCTAAAAGGCAACTTCCTTTGGTGGAAGAATGTTTATTTCCTTGAATTTAGCAGCAACCCTTGCCCTGATGTTATTCCATAATTATTGCTCCCAGGAATATTTCAGATTTAGCAGACAATAGCCCCTGCCATTATTGAGTTCCTACATGGTAGGTGTTTTTTTCAAGGTGAAAATTATGCTACCCATTTTGCAGATGAGGATACAAAATAAGAGAGCTTAGGTAACTTGCCTAAAGTCATATAGCCAGGAAGATGTCAGAACCAGATTTGAACCCACAAATCTTTTTACCTCTTAACCCTGAGCTCTTGTTTATTTATCAACACAAAGTAGGATGTATACATTTTAACAAAGGATCCAGATACTAGAGTACTTGACTCATTTTATTTAGCCATGAATATGAATATGACAGTAAATACATATCACAAGTATAGGGTAGAAATTGTGTCAAATTCTCTTGTGATCTCCATTACCTCAAAGTCTATTTCTACCAAACACACACAAAGTATACAAGCTCCTTACGTAAGTTTGGTAGTTAGCAAAGCCTCCTGAGTAAATGAAATACCAAAAATCAGTACTATGTTTAAGATAATTCATTTTTTTCCCCACTTAACTGAAAACATTTTGAAAACCAAGCAGTAATTCTAAGGACGCTCCGCTGACACCGAACACAGTCCCAGGCCAGAGAAACTTGAACTTGGGCACTTTACAACCAACTTACTTTATACTTTTCATTTCTACGATCCTTCTGCTGAGTAGTAAAATGAGGGAGAGCTATACATGAATATCAGTTTTCAGTATTTTCAGATTCAGTAAGAAGGCTTTATCTGATCTGAGCGATTCTCTAACTATGTTAACATAGAAATACAGCATCAATGTCAGTGGCTTAGACTTAAAGAACCATGCTTAGGTTTGAATGGCATGTTTAACTTTTGTCTTTTTCATAATCTAAAGACTTATCTGAAGTTATACAGTAAGAAAAATCAATGTTTGAACTCTGAAGGACTATTACGTTCAGAAATCTTTCCCCCAAAGTCCTTTGTCTTTCACCAGGTCACTATTTTAATTTGTGATTAAAGCACTGTAATGCCACAAGTGATGCTGTGAGACTTTCTGTGGGATTTGTCAACCCATACTTAACTTTCTTTCCTTTGCTTCTAGGTTGAAAAGAGTCTTGCTGTATTACCCACCCTCTGACTTTCTGTCTGTTCCTCTAACTGATTTTTAAAGTTAATTTCAAAATAAATAATTATAAGAACCTATCTGTGTCATCACCCGTGCTATACTTTTTCTTTCAAAAATTATCTTGTTCCTTTCTGCTCAGATTGCTTTGCTAGAAAACCTCCAAACAAATGCTTAGAAATAAAAGCTCCCTGAGAATCTAAAACCAACTAGACTACCTATGAATATATTAAGGGGAAACCCATTTCCCTAGCTATTTAAGTTATGTATGAAGACTACAGTAATTATTCTCTTTCACTTTAGGCAGACTCTTAGATTGAACTTTTAATTACTTCCTCTACCCAATTCACTTAAGCAGATGTAACGACAACCTCAACAACATTGTTGTTGACTGGTGTCCTCCAGAGACCCGTTCATTACCTGTCATTAAATGTTTTAAAAGTTTGCATAATTGATCCAGCCAATAGTCATCATTGATTTATGGAGTTCAGTGCTGAAGAGTTGCTCTTTAAAAATTCATAACACTGGTATGTGTCTTTACAATCCATTAGCTGTTTACGTACCCACAGTCTTAGCATTGATTGACCTTGGACTGAGATTCTCATGACTTCCTTTTTTTGCAAGTCCTCAATATAGAAAAGCAATACTTAAGCCTTATCCCTTGACAGCTATACTTTGATTTTTTTCCCCCTCCATCAAAATGGAAACTTTACTTGAAATGATGAATAAATAAAGCATATTCCATAAACAGCTCTTCACTATTGTTTAAGCTTATGGGCGGCATTGTGTGAATCTCCTCTCCCCATCATCAGATTCAAGTGTGTAAATGTTCTAAAAGGCTTTGAAAGTTTTATGATGATTTCAGGGAATGGAGGAGTAATAGCTGAAGAGTGAAGCTATTAGTTTTAATATTTATATTGAGTGCTCTGAAACATTAATGTGACAAGATGTAAGATCAGTGCAGTGGGATATATTTACTTCACAACCACTGCCACGTGACAACAAAAAATGTGTGTATGTGTATGTTTGCGTGTGTGTGTGTGTGGCGTGTGTGTGTTTATTTTCTAAAACTTTGAGGCCAACGTTCAAATACTGTTTGCAGGTTATTATTGATTTTTTCTTTTCATGAAACTTAAAGTTCCAATTGACAAATACATTAGCTTTTCTTGAACCTGAGTTACTTTTTAAGAAGCAGGAATGGACTCCCAGACAAAGGTTGACATATGGTTTTGTTAATTTGTCTGGGTCTGGGTTCAAATAGTCCTTTCAGCCTGCCACGGTGAATACCATCCACCAGATTAATAACACTTTGTCTGACCTGCACTCCCAGCTGTGTCTTGGGGAAATCTAAGGAATGATGATTAGAACTCTGGATTGAGAAACCTTCATAAGTAGAGCTGCTCTTAGTGACTTCATATGGAGAAGAAATGAGGCCAAGAGGTTCTGAGCTCTGGACTCTCGCAGTTCCGGTTGCAGCCTCAGCTCTGCTCTGATAAGCTGTATGACCTTTTGCATGTCCTTTTACATTTTCAAACTTGGTATTAATTAGTGAGAATAATAATTGTACCAATTCACATACTTCTCATAACAATTAAATGAGATAATCCCTATAAAGTCCTGGCACAATATATATTCTCATTATTATTACCACAATCATGAGCAAATACTCTTAGTGTGCCTACAATGTGCAACACACTGAATTGGCATCAATTACGGGAGTGTTAAAGTATAAGAAAGGCTCTCATTCTTAAGGTGACAGATGCTTAAAAATCTACTAGGAAAACAAGAAATTTGCCCACTTAAATCTCAGAACAAGGGCAGAGGTGTTCTTCTGGAACTGGAGCAGACCTAGAAGACCTGAGTGTAAGCCCAGATCTGTCTTTTGCCGCCAGGACAATGCCAGGCTAGTCACTTCATCTCCTGAGGCTTGATTTCTTTATATGTAAAATAGGCATATTGATACTTCATCTCACATAGTTACCGTGAGGATTAAAGTAATGTTAATAGTGTTATGGTAAACGATAAGCTACTGAAAATGTCTGTCCAGACAATCCTAAGATTTGGGAGTTTAGACAAACCTAGAATGGCCACATGACTTACTCGCTGTTTTTGGATGTCCATAGCAATGAAATCAAGGAGACAGGGAGCAAGAAATAGGAAAGATCAGTGAAGGGAGAACTTGCTTTATGCTGGGTGATCATGGCCGGGTGGGCTTGGACAGGACATTTAAAGACAATTCCAATGTCAACAGACAAAGAGGAGTAATTAAAAATGAGAGTACCCCGATGAGAAATATAAACAAAAAGCAAAGAAAAAAGAGTCATGGTGAGGGGATGCTAAAAGCGTGGCGTGGGCAGGGCCTGCATGCTAACTGGGAGATGAGGTCAGACATGTGAGCCGGGGAGGCTGGGAGGACCTGAGCACCAGGCTAAAGAGTTGTTATTTAATTCTGGAGCCAAGCTTTTTCCTTTTCCTTTCTTCTTAAGCAGTATAACAATTTAATAAAACTCAACTTTTATCATTTAATACAAGTGAAATAAGTCCATAGTGTAAAGCAGCAGTTCTTAACCTTGGGTGTATATCAGAACCACTTGCGGAACTACTTTAAACATTCAATACTCAGGTCTCACCCAAGACTAATTAAATCAGAATCTTTGGGTGTGGGGCCCAGACAGCAGCACGCTTAAAGCCCCCAGGCAATTCTGGTGCAGCCTCGGTGAAGAACCACCGGTTTGAAATGTCCATTTTGTATTACAACAAAAAAGAACGATTCCTCTGCTCCAACCCCACCCCTGCCCTTCGCCTTGTATTCTAACTTCTATCTTTGGTTTTCCATATATTAGTCTCCCTCTTTTATGTTGGAGACTTTCCTCAGATGTGTGGGGATGCTTGACTCTCTGCTCATGTTTAAGAATGAGGTACTAAAAAGACTATGGAAAATGCCTTTGTGGGGACTTTGCATGGATAATGGAAAATTCCTTTGCAACTGTTAGGCTTTACTCTAGGAAGTAAGTGGTGAGCTAAAGTTTTAGTTGAAGGATCCATAAATGTCATCATCCATGGGGCTTTTCTCTGGGTTTCTTCGGTTTCCAGCAGAAGACTCCTCTAGCCTCCTGCCTGGGTGCTATGTATGACTGGGCTAATCTAGTCTGTGAGCTGGGCAGGAAAAGGATGCCAAGATCCCTGCTAGTCAACATGCAAACTCACTATATATGTTTTTTGCCTCTGCACCTTATCCTTTGCCCACTGGTGTGGCCATGTTCCCCAAACCAGAGCCTCTTTGGTTCAGTTTTTCCAGACATTAAATGTCTGCTCTCTGCAGAATGCAGGGGGAGGGCTGGTGGACTGTGGAATGTGGAGACGAGCAGTAGACTTCTGGCTATTCTGGACTGGACAGCGGTCCTGGGAGTCCAAATGCTCCATATCCTAACTTGCCATTAATTCTCATGTTTTCTGCTCCATCTCCTGATTTTCTTGCCACATTATGTGGTACCCGGTCTCCAACCCTGATTTTTTTCCTGGGATTTTGTTGGGTGAATCCACTCATTTCTTATTGATATTATCCTCTGCAAGTACTTACATTTTAATTTCCTCTGCTCTGCTGAATCATTTGCCACTCTCCATCTACTTCCTATTTTCCAAAATGTCACAACTTCTCTTGTCTACTGTTGTTTCCTTTCTTGTATCTTTCTCCCTGGGGGTTTATGTCATTTTGGTTTTGTTCTTTGAGTATTATTTTAATGGAAAATTCAGGTGGGAGAGGAGATAAATAAATGCAATCAATCTGCCATGTCTAAGCAGTCCCAGAGGAATGGGGGAAGGGATATATTGTTATTGTTTTTATGGATATTATGCAAAACTATGAAAAAAAATTTTAAGTGGAATCACTCCATATAAATGAGAGGTACAGTCAGAGGCTGCCCATCCCCATCTTCTCTCTTCTCCTCTAAACCCAGTTGAACTCTGAGAACACAGACAGAAGAAAGCCCTGGTGAAAACAGAGAGTGGTCAGAGGTGAGGACTTCAGTCTCCAATTCCTGCTCTCTGGGTCCTTCCGCAAAATGTGAAGTGACTAAGGAGCCATGAGGAAGTTGTCTTGTTTCCTACTATGATTTGGCATGTTTCTGTTGCAGATTCTGTCACGCCACAAAGGTTCCTTAAGAACTTCCTTCCTAAAAAGATCGTGTGGGGGAATGAAAAGATCGATAGTCTCTATGCTCAAGAAATTGATAAGCTAGTGGGGAAGCTGGTAGGAGAGTAGCTGTCACATCGCATGCCCTTTCAAAGGCTCTGTCCTACCTTACAGGTCCTCCAGAGCTGAGAGGGCCTCCAACCATTCCCCAACAGCAGCTCTTCATTATCAGAAAACACTTATCTCATGGGGGTTTTGCATGGGGATAGTCAAAGAGGGCACAACTAAATGATGAACAGGTAAGTGCTGCCTCTATGATCTAACCATGTTCCAATTACAACTTCCCTCAACGACCTGGCCTCAGCAGAGATCTTGAAGGATGAACTCTGTCTAGGTCAATGGCAATTCATATCCTCATATGTAATAAGTAATGCTCAGGCCCGAAATTCAAAGCTGGAAATATGTATCAGCAGATGGAATTCTTGATGTGCACATTCTCATTTTTAACTTCTTTTCTCCTTCTCTCTTCCCCTGCATTTCTGCTTAGGCTCTCTTCATTTAAAGTAGTCCCTTTGAGTACCATCCCAAATGCTCACATGGAGGCAAATAAATATGTTTTGTGTCTCCCTCGCTATGAATCCTTTAATGTAAAGGTTACATGGCAAATATTTTCTATCCCAAATGTCAAGACAACCATGGACTTCCCCGAGGGGACTATTTTTCAAAAACTCTGTGAAATCAGGTTGGCAGGCCAGGAAAGACGTAACGCTGCCACCACACATATCCCTTGAAAAACCATGGGAAATGGCATACTCATAGTAACACTTGGCAACGCCCTAAGGTGGGGCTCCTGGGGGCCCACAGGCATGATGGGTGGCAGGTACAACCAGCACCTACTCCCAGTGCAGATTTTGACCCTTTACAATATCTGTTCATTTTTCCTGACAAAGAAAATCTTTAGATATACACACCATACTCAAAAGGAATAAGCAGGGTTAAAATAACCTTCTGTGGGAAAAACTCACACACCTTCATAGGTTATTCTCTGGGGATACCAAGTTCCACCTGCAAATATAATAGTAACAGCAGCTTTCCTGCAAATGCTCTTCCCTCTATGGAATTCCTAAGTGCTGTACCCACCAGGTGGCAAACCTAGCACAGTAATTCAGATTGGTAGGCAGATTCTGGGCAACTTTTCATAAATCCTTCCTCTCCCTTCTCAGTAAGGGTAAAGGAGGAAGACAGAAAAGAGGAGAGAAGGTGTAAGCAAGTTATTAACTTGTCCACAGCCTTCCCCTCCTCTGCCTGACTGGGGTTTCCAGGCAGGAATTCCCGCCCATTCTCAGGAATTTTTTTTGCTTTCCCTTTCCAGAATCCTGAGAAAAGTTGGTTGGGAAATCGGGAAAATCAGCTCCTTGAACCCAGGTGGCTGATAGTATCAGCCATCACTTTGTGGAAACGATTCATCGTGGAGAGCAGAAAACAGTTTATATCTTTGGATTCGGGAATGGGAAAGCGAAAAAAATTCCTGAGAATGGGAGGGAAGTCCCACCTGGAAACCCTATGCCTGACTCAGAGGTTTTGGGTCTTGCCTACTCACCTGATCTCTGTTCCCCAGTGTTGTGGAAAAGGAGGGGTAAAAGTCATGTGGGAAGGTTCTACAGAGAAAATCAGTATGAATAAAAGAAACACTGCAGGCCCCAAGGGGCTATGTGAAATGAGGAGCATGTGGCATATTGGGAGGTACTGTACAGGAGAGGGACCCTGGAGAAGAGAGGTGATATAAAGACAGATGTGGGTTTTCTTAGTCCAGTACTTCTCTTACGAAAAGGAATTCCTGCAGGTTTCCTTGCGAAAGACAATGGGTGATGTTGCCATACTTTGCTTTCGTCCATGAATCTCCTTAAATGATTGAGATATACAAGAGAAGATCTGAGTTTTTATTGGCACTATAATTCTTTAACTATGGCACATTGCAGAAGCTTTCTAAACCTGCCCACAGAATAGCTCCATACATATTTGAGCTATCTACCCATCTCTCCTGCATTTTGTTCCATTCAGCTACTTCCTGTGAATTATCTTTCTAGCCTATCTTTCCCTTCTCTTACTCAAAAAATGCACTCTTGACCTAGAATTGTTTCCATCTAGTGCATTCACCAAAAGGAAGCCTGGCCATTGAATAGGAAATAATGTTTGAACAAATGAAAAGATAAGAACCCTTTGATTGATGTACTTGATATCTTTTGCCTGCCCTTCCACCTTGGTCTAGGCTCCTGGGAACTGACTTGTATGGCCTGATTAATGGAACTCCTTGCCTTCTGACTTCCAGTTGAGTTTGGCCAGTAGGGAGCACCAGAAAGAGATCTAGTGATAGGAGTGAGTCTGGTCATTTATTCACCACACTCGCTTTCTGCTGTCCAAAAGTGTCCCTTAACCAAAGGCACAGCCTCAGTCAGGAGACTCTCTCCACATAGCTCTTTTTCCTGGGTTCTGATAATCACTCCGCCACTTAGTCATTCAGAACAGAGGTTCAGTAGCTCTGGAGTTTTAAAAAAAAAAATCTATTTTCTGAGTTTTTCTAGCCCCTCACCCATATCCTTGTAAAGTCTCTTTATTAGATTATCTTCAAACTACCCAATTTGAGTCTACCGTCTGTGTCCCATGGGACTTTGACTGACACAGTTGGCAGAATGAAATTTAGCCTACCCAGGAGGTGAAAAATAAAATAACATGCTATTTATTTAATACATTAAATAAACAGGGCCGGCCCAGTGGCTCAGGCAGTTAGAACTCCATGCTCCTAACTCCGAAGGCTGCCGGTTGGATTCCCACATGGGCCAGTGGGCCCTCAACCAGAAGGTTGCCAGTTCGTTTCCTCAACTCCCGCAAGGGATGGTGGACAGCGACCCCTGCAAGTAAGATTGAACAAGGCATCTTGAGCTGAGCTGCCGCTGAGTTGCTGCTGAGCTCCCGGATGGCTCAGTTGGTTGGAGCGCGTCCTCTCAACCACAAGGTTGCCAGTTTGACTCCCTCAAGGGATGGTGGGCTGCACCCCCTGCAACTAGCAATGGCAACTGAACCTGGAGCTGAGCTGCGCCCTCCACAACTAAGACAACAACTTGACTTGGAAAAAAGTCCTGGAAGTACACACTGTTCCCCAATAAAAATCCTGTTCAAAAGAAAAAAAATACATTAAATAAACATAGGCTCAGAAAAAAAATCTTGTTAGACTTAAGGTATATAAGAAAGCATTAGGGAAAAGGTGCAAGATGGTGGAGTACATAAATGCTATGCCTGCTACCTCCCAGGATCACATTAAAATTACAACTCAATGATAGAAGAATCAATTTTAAGAATTATCTGAAGACTAGATGAACCCCTATAACTAAGAATATAAAGAAGAGGCCACATCAAGACTGATAAAAGGGGTGGAGACATGAAACAGGCTGACCCCAAAACCACAGGTAATGGTTGAGCACCGGGAGGTACACCTCAGTAGCAGAGGTCCCCCCTGAAGAGGGGGTGATCCCAGCCCTATACCAGTCTCCCCAACCCAGGGGTCCTGTGCTAGGAAGAGGAGTCCCCATAACATCTGGCAGTGAAAATCAGCAAGGACTCTATCTGTCCATCCTGGTGTGATGGAAGACGGCTGGAAACCCAGATGTCCTCTTAAAGGGTCCATGCACAGACTCACTTGCTTGCAAATACTCACCCTGGGCTCTAGCCTAAGGGCAGAAATGCAAGAGGCCCCAGAGACATACAAAGAAAGACTGAGTTCTGTAGCTTCAGAGCAAGAGCAAAAGAAATAACCGCCATTATCACTGTGTGGAGCCCACCTCATGTATAGCATACAGGAGGGCACCATCTTTCCTGCAGTGAACCTGTCCCCAAAGGGCCAAATCTGAGACAGCATTGGTCTGGTAAAATCCATGCGCCACCATCTTGGTGACTCCCTGGGACCCTGCCCTGCCCAACTAGTGTAGCATCACCAGGGGCACTCTCAGCAACTAGGTTGCTGGCCTTGCCCCACAAGCTGTGGAAGCCTTTTACTGTAGCAGAGGGCCCATGGTGGCCTGATAAACTTTTGGTGATGGGTGGTCAGCCCTACCTTGCTTTGCAGCCTTTCTTGAGCAGCTTTCCTGATTCTGCGGTCCTCAGGCGAGAGATGGCTGGCCACAGTGTTCTTGGGCATTTTGTGGGGTGGACACAAGCTCAGCACTGATGCAAAAACTGAATCTGCATTAACCTTATGAACACCACCAGCCACGCCCCATGACTCCTTGGGGCCCTGCCCTGCCCAACCTGGGTGGCATCGCTGGGGGCAGAGTCAACACTGGATCAACCAGCCTAGACCACACTCCTAAGGATGCTCTTTCAGTGGCCTTAGAGGCAGCCAGCAGGTGGCTACAGGTCTAGAGGGGCCCTTTGCCTTTTTCTAAGCTGCCCCAGGCTCAATGATGGTGGCAGCTAGCCTAAGTTCAGAACAAGACCACCCCCATATGCCTCAAATTTCAGCACAGGCAGCAACCAATCACATATATCTTTGTAACTCTTACTAGGTAGCCCCGGGCCAGTCACAGGCAAGGGTGAAAATGGCCAGCACAGCACCCCTTCCCAAGAAACAACACACCCAGAGGCCAGCTTTAGACCACACCAGAGCATGACCCAATTAACCCCAAAAGCGGCACACCCAAAAGGTGGTCTCAACAGGTACAAGAGCCCACTGGAGCGAATCCCTCTCTGGGGGGTCAACCCCCACACAGCAGCTCATATGCTGTGGGCATAGCCAATCCTCACAGCCAGTCAACCTGAGAGTCAATCCCAACCACTGACATGCCAAAAGCAATCAAGGCTCAACTACAACAGGAGAATACACACAACACACACAAGAGACACTCCTGGAACACACCCACAAGTGACTGGGGATACTGCATCACTGGACCACACAGGACACCTACTATAGAAGTCCACCTGGTAAAGACTGAGAGACATAGAAGATCTACCTAATACATAGAAACAAACAGAAAGGCAGCCAGAATGAGGAAACAAAGAAACATGTCCCAAATAAAAGCACAGGAGAAATCTCCAGGAAAAGAAATGAATTGGAGGCAACCAACAGACCAGATGTAGAGTTCAAAATACTGGTTATAAAAATGCTTAGTGACCTCAGGGAGAACTTCAACAAAGAGATAGGGAACATAAAAATAGAAATAGAAAACATAAAAAACAACCAGTCTGAAATAAAGAATACAATAACTGAAATGAAGAATATACCAGAAGGAATCAATAGCAGATTAGATGAAGCAGAGAACTGAATCAGTGATTTAGAAGCCAAAGTAGAACACACCTAATCAAAACAACAAAAAGAAAAAAAGAATTTAAAAAATTAAGATATTTTAAGGGACAACTGGGACAATATCAGATGTAACAACTTTCTCATCATAGGAGTACAAGAAGGAGAAGAGAGGGAGCAAGGGATCAAGAACCAATTTGAAGAAATAATGTCTATAAATTTCCCTAACCTGGCATATAAGCCTAGGAAGTGCAGAGAGTCCAAAACAAGACGAACCCAAGCAGACCCACACCAAGACACATTATAATTAAAATGGCAACAGTTAAAGACACAGAGAGAATCCTAAAAGCAGCAAGAGAAAGACAACTAGTTACTTACAAGGGAGCTCCCATAAGATAACCAGCTGATTTCTCAACAGAAACTTTGCAAGCCAGAAGGGAGTTGCAGGAAATATTCAAAGTGATGAAAAGTAAGGGCCTACAAAGCAAGACTACTCTACCCAGCAGGGCTATCATTTAAAATTAAAGGACAGATAAAGAGCTTCCCAGGTAAGAAAAAGCTAAAGGAATTCATTTACCACCAAATCAGTATTACAAAAAATGTTAAAGGGACTTCTTTAAGAAGAAGATGAAACAAACCAACAAACAAAATGGCAATAACTACAAACCAATCAATAATCACTTTAAATGTAAATGGATTAAATGTACCAATCAAAAGTCATAGGGTAGTTGAATGGATAAGAAAACAAGACCTATACATATGCTGTCTACAAGAGACCCATCTCAGATCAAAAGACACATACAGACTGAAAGTAAAAGGATGGAAGAAGGTATTTTATGCAAATGGAAATGAAAAGAAGCCAAGGCACCAATACTTACATTGGACAGAATAGACTTTAAAACAAAGACTATAATACAAGACAAAGAAAGACATTATAAATGATAAAGAGATCAATACAACAAGAGGACATAATCCTAGTAAACATCTCTTCACCCAACAGAGGAGCACCTAAATAAATATATAAAACAAATATTGACCAACAAAAAGAGAGAGATCGACAGTAACACAATCACAGTAGGGGACTTTAACACTCCATTGACACCAATGGACATATCTTCCAAACAGAAAATCAACAAGGAAACAGTAGCCTTAAATGACACACTAATCCAGATGGATTTAGTTGACATTGCACCCCAAAGCAGCAGAATATGTGTATACATTCTTTTCAAGTGCACATGGAACATTTTCCAAGATAGACCACAAGTGAGGCCATAAAACAAGTCTCAATAAATTTAAGAAGACTGAAATCATATTAAGTGTCTTCTCTGACCACAATCATATGAAACTAGAAATCAGTTATAGGGAAGAAACTGAAATACACAGAAATACACAGGCTAAATAGCATGAAACACAGGCTAGATAGCATACTACTAAATAATGAATGGGCTAACAATGAGACCAAGGAAGAAATCGAAAGATACCTTGAGACAAACAAAAATGAAAACACAACCCAAAATCTGTGGACACAGTGAAAGCAGTCTTAAGAGGGAAATTCATAGCAATGCAGACCTATCTCAATAAATAAGAAACTTCAAACAAACTCTAACTTTACACCTAAGGGACCTGGAAAAAAGAACAGCAAATAAAGCCTAAAGTGAGTAGAAGGAAGGAAATAATAAAGACCAGAGCAGAAATAAACAAAACAGAGGCTCAAAAAACAATACAAAAGATCAATGAAACGAAGAGCTGGTTCTTTAAAGAGATAAACAAAATTGATAAACTTTCAATCAGACTCATCAAGAAAAAAAAGAGAGAGGACCCAAATAAATAAAATCAGAAATGAAAGAGGAGAAATGACAAGATACTAGAGAAATACAAAAATTTTAAGAAAGTACTACAAGCAATTATACACCAACAAATTGCACAATTTGGAAGAAATGGATAAATTCTTAGAAGCATACAATCTTCCAAGGCTGAATCAAGAAAAAACAGAAAATCTGAACAGACCGATTACTACTAATAAAATCAAATCAGTAATCAACAAGCTCCAAATGAACCACATTTGATAGCCACAGCAATCAGACACAAAAAAAAGTTCTGGACCAGATGGCTTCATAGGTGAATTCTACCAAACATTCAAAAAAGAAATAATACCTATTCTTCTCAAATTATTCCAAAAAATTCAAGAGGAGGGGAGGCTCCCAATCTCATTCTACAAGACTGCCATTACCCTGATTCCAAAACCAGACAAAGACATTACAAAAAAAAGAAAACTATAGGTTGATATCCGTGATGAACATAGATGCAAAAAATCCTCAACAAAATATTAGCTAATCAAATTCAGCAATACATTAAAAAGGTCATTCACCATGATCAAATTGGATTTATTCCTAGTATGCTGGTTTGGTTCAATACCCACAAATCAATTAATATTATACACCACATAAACAAAATGCAAGATAGAAATCATATGATCATATCAATAGATACAAAAAAAGCATTTGACAAAATCCAGAATCCATTTATGACAAAAACTCAGCAAAGTGGGAATAGTGGGATCATATCTCAACATAATAAAGGCCATATATGACAAACCCACAGCTGAAATCACGCTCAACAATGAAAAGCTAAAAACATTCTCCTTAAGATCGGGAACAAGACAAGCTGTCCACTTTCACCACATTTATTCAGCATAGCACTGGGAGTCCTAGCCACAGCAATCAGACACAAAAAAGAAATAAAAGGCATCAAAATTTGAAAGGAAAAAGTAAAAGTATCATTACTGTGTTTCCCCGAAAATAAGAACTAGTCAGACAATCAGCTCTAATGTACCTTTTGGAGCAAAAATTAATATAAGACCCAGTATATATTACATTACATTATATTACATTACATTATATTACGTTACGTTACATTACGTTACATAACGTAATGTTATGTTATGTTATATTATATTATACTATATTATATAGACCCAGTCTTATACTATAGTAAAATAAGAGCAGGTCTTATATTAATTTTTGCTCCAAAAGATGCTTAGAGCTGATTGGCTAGGTCTTATTTTCGGGGAAACACAGTATTTGCAGATGACATGATAGAAAATCCCAAAGATTCCACCAAAAAACTATTAAAACTGATAAATGAATTTAGTAAAGTATCAGGATACAAAATTAATATTTGTAAATTGGTTGCATTTTTATCACCAATAACAAATGACCAGAAAGAGAAATTAAGAAAACAATCCCATTTACAATTGCATCAATAAAATAAAATACCTAGGAATAAATTTAACCAAGGAAATAAAAAACCTGTAAAAGACATGTAAGAGAGTAATTAAAGAAGACACAAATAAATGGAAGCATAAACCATGCTCATGTGTAGGGACAATTAATATAGTTAAAATGTCCATACTACCCAAAGCAATCTGTAGATTCAATACAATCCATACCAAAATACCAATGGCATTTTTCACAGAACTAGAACAAATAATCCTAAAATTTATATGGAAACATAAAACACCCCGAATAGCCATGACAATCTTGAGAAAGAAGAACAGAGCTGGAGGTCCATGTCACCTGATAGAAAAATAGTAATCAAAACAGTACGGTATTGGCATAAAAACAGACACAGAGATCAATGGAACAGAAAAGAGAGCCCAGAAATAAATGCATGCCTATTTGGTCATTTAATCTATAATAAAGGAAGCAAGAATATACATTGGGGTAAACACAGTCTATTCATCAAATGGTGCTGGGAAAACTGGACAGATTCATGCAAAAAATGGACCATCTTCTTACTCCATATACAAGAATAAACTCAAAATGGATTAAAGACTTAAATGTAAGACCTGGAACCATAAAACTCCTAGAAGAAAATATAGGCAATAAACTCTCAGACATTACCCTGAGTAATATTTTTACTGACATATCTCCTCGGGCACGGGAAACAAACAGAAAAATAAACAAATGGGACCACATCAAACTAAAAAGTTTTTTCACAGCAAAGGAAACGATCAACAAAACAAAAAGGCATCCGACTGAATGGGAGAGAAGATATTTGCCAATGATACATCTGATAAGAGGTTAATATCCAAAATGTATAAAAACTCACGCAACACCAAAAACACAAACAGTTCAATTAAAAATGGACAGACGACCTGAACAGACATTTCTCCAAAGAAAACATTATAGATGGCCAAGAGCCATATGAAAAAATGCTCAACATCATTAGGCATCAGAGAAATGCAAAGAAAAACCACAATGAGATATCACCTTACTCCTGTCAGAATGGCCATCATCAATAAATCAGAAAACAAATGCTGGCAAGGATGTGGAGAAAAGAGAACCCTTGTGCATTGTTGGTGGGATCACAAATTGTACAGCTACTATGGAAAACAGCATGGAAGTTTTTCAAAAAATTAAAAATAGAGCTACTTTATGACCCAGCAATTCCACTCTTGGGTACTTATAGAAAGAAATCCAAAACACTAATTTGAAAAGAGATGTGCACCCCCATGTTCACTGCAGCACTATTTACAACAGCCTAGATATGGAAACAACCAAACTGCCTATCAATAGACGATTGGATAAAGGAATTGTGGTACATATATACAATGGAATATTACTCTGCCATAAAAAAGAATGAAATCTTACCATCTGTGACAATGCGTATGGACCTAGAGGGTATTATGCTACGTGAAATACTAAGTCAGACTGAGAGGGACAAATACTGCATGATCTCCCTGATATGTGGATTTGAAAGAACAAAATAAATGAACAAACAAAACAGAAAAAGACTCATAGATACAGAAAACAAACTGATGGTTACTAGATTGGAGAGGTGTTTTGGGAATAGGTGAGAAAGGTGAAGGGATTAAGAAGTACAAAATGGTAGTTTAAAAAGAGTCCCAGGGATGTAAAGTACAGTGTGGGGAATATAGTCAATAATATTGTAAAAACTATGCATAGTGTCAGATGGGTACTAGAGTTATTGGGGAAATCACTTCATACATTGTATAAATGTCTAACCAATATGTTGTACACCTGAAACTAATATAAAATAATATTGAACAGCAACTATAGAAAGTCACAGAAATATACTCATAAAGTACAATATAGGGAATATAATGAATAATATCGTAATAACTATGTACGGTCACAGATGGGTACTAGATTTACTGGGGTTATCACTTTGTGAGGTATATACATGTCTAATCACTATGTTGTTTTGTACACTTGAAACTAATTTTTTTAAAAAGTGGAAAAAAAGCATTAAATTGTAACAAATAAACCATATCAATAATATGGATTCCTTATACTTAAGAATCCTATGATTCCAATCACTGTTTTATAAGAAAGGCTGTTAAAAATTTTGTAAAATCATCTTTCTTTTTAGACTTCTAATAAAAACCCAAACAATGCTTTCAACAAAGGAGCTGAGAAAGGTATAATTGTAACTCTAATAGACTGGTATGTAAAGTATCTGTTTGGAATAAGTAAAGATTATAAAGGAACTCAAAATGAAATAGAAGAATTAAGAGCTACATTAGAAGCAGTAAAGAGGAGAATTGTCACTGAATAAAATCATGTCAGTGGTTGTGAAGAATTCACTTGAGGGGCTTTGTCATAACACAGGATTAAATGTGTGCAGAGAATCAGCTGAAAACCAGCTGAGATCTAAGTGAAGTTACTAAACAGGCCACATACAAGATAAATATTCAATAAGCAAAGCTTTCTTATACATGAGAATAATCATTTAGAAAATATAATAGGAAAAGAGTCAATTCATGTTAAAAAACATAGTATTTCATTACATTTGTTACTTAATATATTTGTTTATATTAACAACAAATTGATGTTTGGGGTTGTTAGAAGAAAACTATATAGTTTTATTTACTTGTAACAAATAAATGAAATAACATGTTATTTTAGTGGATAGGAAAATTTACTATTGTAAAAATATCAAATAATTTGGAAGTTTAAATACAATAATAATCAAAATCCTAATGAGACTTTTGTTTGGTGTAGAGTGGAAACAGGAAGGACTTGACAAAGGATTGTGAATTAATATAAGCAAATGTACCCAAAAAAAAGGAAAACGAATTTTTGAAAAACAAGTTCAAAGAAAAAAGATTTACCCCACTAAGTTATACTATAAAGTTATAATAATTAAAACATTCCATTATTTCACAATAATGAAAAAAGGCAATACATAAAAGAGAATAGATATTCCAAAAATAACAATTTCTATAAGCATATAATAAAATTGAACCATAAAGCAATGGAGAAAAGAGAGATTATTCAATAATATGTATGGAGACAAGTGGATAAATTTTTTAAATGTGTTCAATTTTACCTCATGCTACATCAAAACCAATTCCAAATGGATTAAAGAACTATTCCTTTTAAATTATACCATAATGAGTTAGAAAAATTAATAACTACTGTAAGATCTTGGATTGAAAAATAATTTTCTATATAAAAGCAATGAGGAAAGTCAAAGACACTGTTTATTAAGTTAAAAAATTAACTTTTGCATAACAAAAGACAGTAGAGTCAGGGTAGATTGCTGTAATAAAGAATCAGCAACAACATACTGGCTTAAAATACAAAGCTGTTTATATGCTCTCACCTAAGAGTCTGAGGTGTACCCTTCAGGTTCACCCAAGTTCTTTCCAATTCCTTGCTATGTTATCTTCTAAGACACTATTATTTCCTGTATGGCTAAAGCTGCGCCTGTGCTACATCTGGGTTTTCAGCTGGTAAGGAGGCAGAAGAGTCTGAATGAAGCACTCCCAGTGTCTTAAACGCCTGGTCAGACAAATGACAACCATCTCTTCTGAGCACATCCCTTGGCAAAGAGTTAGCCACATGACTCTATTTACTGCAAAAAGGGTTGGAACATATAGTCTCTAGCTAGGGAGCCACACGCCCAGCTATACTAGACTATGGAAAAGGAGAGAACAAATTTAAGTGGAAACAGCAATAGCCACCACGCCACTATGCCGACACTTAAAAATCAGCCAGTAAACTGAAGAAAAATCCCACAGCAAATATGAAGAAAGGTTGTCATCAATATAGCATAAAGAAGCCTATGTCACAAATCAAAAAGAAAACATCAATATATCAATACAAATGGGCAAAGGACATACACAAATAATATAAATATCCTATAGACATGAAAATTAGACAGCATTGCTTATAATAAAAGAAATTTAAATTGAGACAATTAAATGCCATCGTTTTTATGAATCTATTTGTCAAAACCTTTCTTAATTCTCATTCTCAGTGCTGGCACAATACGGTGAGACCACTTTGGTAGGATATGAATCAGAGTGTTCAGCCTTTGTGAAACGCACTGGATATATATATATATATATATATGTATGTATGTATGTATGTATGTATGTATGTATGTATGTATATCAAGAGCCTTAACCATTCTCTTCTCCTAGAACCCTGAGTCCACATTAGGAATCTACAGAAAATAACCCAAGAGGTGGTCAGAGAGGTATGAAAATATATTCCCTGTAGCACAAACAATTGTAAATAACCTAAATGTCTGATAGTAAGAAAATGGTCAAATAAATAATGTGTAGGGAATGATGCTATCACTCTCTCCGTGTTCCCCTTAACTTACAGATGCCTTTTGTTTACCTCCCCAGGTGCGAAGTACTGGCGAGGACAATGTATTAATGTCTTCACTTCTTATTTTCCCAGAGAGAAATAACTTAGTTGTTATCAGAGAGTATCATATCTATTGGGCCATATCACTAGAGTTGGCAGGAAACATGCTCTATCTTCTGACACTATGGATTCTTAGGAAAGATCAGTCTTCCACTTCTGTTTCTTTGTTAGTGGTGTGATCCCTGTCAGAATCAAGACCCATATTCTCCCAGATTGTATATTCTGCCATAATTGGAATTAAGAGGATGGTCTCAAAATTCCAGGTAGCTAATTAAGTATCTTGAAATTCACTTTAGTAACTCAGTTATTCAGACAGCAGCATCCAATGTTGGGAAATGGGAGTAGAGAGCAGATCTTGGGTCCTAATCTCTTTCTCAAGCTAATATCTTTAGGAACTTCTGAATTCTGGGAATTATGGGGCATGATTGATAAAGGTACTTTTTTCCCTACATGGCTCCCTTGAGCCCATGTCCTACTGGTTAGAACATGGAAGGAATATCCTCCAACACTAGGGGACATCTATAGGTGAAATAATATCCATTTTGTTTGAGCATTATATTTATTTTTACAGGAAAATGCTATTTAAAAAAATACTGTATGATGGTTAATGGAAAGGCAAGTAACTGAGACTTTCATTTCAACAATATCACAAACTGAAAAATGTTTGCAGGAAAAGACATACAAAAATGATGAATAATTTTTAAAAATTTTTGTTTCATGCTATAGTCAAACTGGAATGAAAATTAGTGAAGTCCTCACAGGTCAGGTCATATTGGACAACTCAGGTAAGCACCTGATGAAGCTGGTGGCTTCAGCTTTAATAGGGCATCTGCAGATTAAAGGAGAAAAAAGCTTAGGCCACATACAAGGTAGGAGCTAGATCAGAGTCCCTCCCACATACAGCTGGAACCACAAAAAGCAATACTTTTGATGGGTAAGCATGAAAAATTTCTTACCCCATGGTTAAGGAGGTGATTAACAAAAATTTCCAATGTCAGCCATGGCTTAGGAAGCAGACACAAACCCCCCATGAAACTTTATAACCACAAGCCAGTTTTAATTTGGTTGTGGGGCTGGAATTCCCATGATGATATGGTCCCAAATACCTAAGTCACTACTTTGGTTTAAAGCGTTCCCAGGATGTGGCAGAATCACACACAAACCCTGTCTGGGAAATCACACCATAGAAAGAACTTCCAAGTATCATGAGCTCTCTCTCTTTCATACACATACAAATACACAGCCATGCACCCCCACCACCACCCCACACACACACACATAATTGAGAAATCAAGCCACCATGAACAATTATTCATAGAAACAACTTTCAGGCAATTAGATCTACAAAGAAGATAGATATTCAAATGACCAGCTATAAATATGAAATAAGTATATGTTCAACATTTTTAAATAAATCAAAAAATGAATAAAAGCTTGACTAAGGAATAAGGGACTATAAACAATGACCAGGCAAGCAGTTTAGAAAAAGAGAGAAATAGAACTTATAAAAATTAAAAGTACAGTGAATACAATTAGAAATTTAATGAATGGGTTTAAAAACCAGATTAGACACATGGCAATTCCAATCTCAGGAATTTATCATAAGGAATCAAATTAAGAGAAGCAAAACACCTATCATAGACATGCTCATTGTGGCAATTTCTTCAAAGAAAAGCATGGGAATCGTCTGTGTGGTCAATAACGTTTTCATTAAATAAACATATGTTAAGCTTTTTTAAAAAGCAGATTAGACATAGTTGACGAAAGAATTAGTGAATTAGACAATTAACTTGTGTTAATATCTTTTAGTAACATCTACAAGTATATGTTTCTATA
This sequence comes from Rhinolophus sinicus, assembly GCF_036562045.2. NCBI lineage: Eukaryota > Metazoa > Chordata > Mammalia > Chiroptera > Rhinolophidae > Rhinolophus > Rhinolophus sinicus. Next base: position 52,543,855 of record NC_133756.1, on the reverse strand, counting down.
ATATGATTGAATATTTCATGTCTATATAATTTGCCTTTGATTTCAATTTACAAAGGACTTTTACTTAGAAATTCACATTTTCTGACAATAACTCCATGGGATTTTTAGGGTAGACATTCGTTCCCCAAATAGATTGTAAATTCTTTAAAAGCAGGGACTGAAATATGTTTTTGGTTTTCCACAAATAATTACATGCAATCAACAGATATCTATTGAATAAATATAGTTAAATCCGATCAACGCTTCTCTAATTTGGAATGCATTTGAACAAAATATATATTCTTTTTTAAAAAATCTTTTTCCAACTTAAAAATAGTTTTTTTTTTCACAAGATGATTTTGAAATCCTGAAATCGAAGTTTCTAGAAATATAATGTGTAAAGACCACTTAATTGAGTGCCTAGGGACATAGATCTGACCTGACATAGTCATTTGATTTTGGGCAAAAGAAGAGGTATAGTTGAATTCAGTAAATACTGATTATCTACTGAGAGCCAGACATTGTTTGGCAATCTACATATGTTATCATTTCATTAGTGTTTTGAGAAAATGCCCCAAAGTAATCTTTTTGTGTGTGTAACAGAATGCATAAAAGAATGATCATTTATTAGGTGCTGTATTTTGTGTCAGGCAGTGTGCCAGTTACTTGACACATATATACAGAGGGTGCCCAAAAAAAGGAATACACATTTTAAGAAAGGGAAAAACTATTAAAGTTGTAATACTCAATATATACCAATAACAAAAGATGAATACAAGTCACATCTGATTTCTGCAATGACAAGAGGTGCTTAAAATGGTTACCATCAGCGTCCAGACACTTCTGATTATGGTGAACTACTGCTTGAGCAACGTTGACCAAAGTGTCCACTTGTATACATATTTTTGGCACCCCCAGTATATTTTTTTAGATAGCTAACCAGTTGTCCCAGCATTTATTGGCATATTGTCACAGAAGTTTCTCCTGCCAGAGGCAGAGTGCCAGTGAGATAACCTCTCAAGTCTGCTCTGCCTCAATGGCTTTTTCAAGATCCATGGGGAAAAGAGAGATCAGAGTGAAGTGAAAGACTAACCAGCCTTTCCCACAGCCTGTGTTAGATGGGAATAAGGATCTGATGCACTTTACTCCCCAAAATAACAGTGGCGAGCAGCAGCTCAGTGAGGGCCTCTGATCATAGCTTAGAAGGAGACAGGAACTACAGGCAAAGGTCCACCACTGTAAGAGGCTGTAAAGGATTTGCAAACTTTTCTCACCTTTTGTTATAACCTCATTTATGGAAATTATGTATTTAGGCTCCACCAGAGCGTGCTGGAAAGGTCCAAATAAGTCACTCAAGAAGATAAAATCTATCATAGATTGGGGTGGTCAAGAGCAATTTGAAATGCAAGCCGGATCAATGCAGAAGCACAGCCACTAAAGCTGACCTGACCTAGGATATGGATGGAATGGAACAATGAAATCCAAGTGGAGACAACCCTTTCTTCCCCGGAAATTTAGGTAACAGCCATAATTAAAGAACAATAAAAACAGCAAATGCCTATGTGGTGCTCACTTTATGCCAGACACTGTTCTAAGTGATTATATATATATATATATATATATATATATATATATATATATATATATATATATATATATGCTCACCAGGAAGGATTAAAATATATAAATATATATATTTAATCCTTCCTGCTGAGTACCACTGTTAGTCCCGTTTTCAGGTGAGCATGCATCTACTAAGATCACAATTATGCTGCGGCAGAGGCATGTTCAAATGCAGACACACTGGTTACAGTCCAAGCTCTTCACCACCAGCTTCCCCACTTTTCACACACTGATCAGACACTCTTATGAGAAGGATGTACAAAGGACTTTGGTAACTAAAACAAAATATGTGACACATGTATTCCACATTAGCTGCATAGGGTGCTCATAGAGTGAGAATTCCTGAGAGACTACAGTCTGCAAACCTATTTACCTCCCTCACATGACAAACTTGGGGAAATGTGCCTCTCAGTGATGAGAGCTCAGTTTCTGTGTACGCGGGACCAACACTGCACTCATTCATTCAAATAGTTTCACAAAATACTCATTGCTCTCGTGCAAACCTCTTGGCTTTTCTTTAACCCATGATTCCACAATAAGGAAGCTTTCCAGGTCAGCAGGAGAAGTGCAAGGTAGTAATTTATTTTATTTCTCTAGAGGTGTATATCTCTTTTCTATAAAAGTCACTTCCTCTATTTCCATTGCCCCGTGGTCCTGTAAATCCCTCTAGGGTACATACCTCTATATGTTACATCCATGATTTCCAGCAAGAATCATCAGCATAGCCCTTGAAATGTAAAGAATGTGTGAGTTTGTCTCTGATGAAACAAAAGAGGAGTAGCTGGGAGAACTAGCCAATGGGTATAAGGAAGTAAGTGTGAGAACAATCAACCAGAGGTGCAATGTGGGGAAGAAAGTGTACAACCTATATATACATGGTGGGAGATAGAAGTAACAAATGGAGAATAAAGCAGGTGAGCTCCCAGACCTTATTGGAAAAATGATTTGGGCCTCGGAAGGGCCTGGAGGTTGAGTAGCCCAACAGTCTCTTTATCTCCCACTCTCCTTTCTCTGCCCCAGTTTCATCCATCTCTTCCACCTCTAAACATTTGTAGTTTGGAGATAAGAGTAGGACTATAGGACCAGATACTCAAAACCAGGAAATAGATTGACTCCTTTCTTAATGTCCTTTTAGCACTCAGAACCCCTACCATACCATGAAGTTTGAGTGTTAAAGTATAGTCACTTCTTATGTAAATAGAGAAATCTATTTGGATACAGAAATAAAAACAGTCAACTAACCTGAGACTGGACATCAAGCTGTTCCCTAATTCAAATCTGCTCATTTAAATTATGATGTACTTCATTTTCAAAACACTTCTCAGTTTGTAGTCAATGCAAAGTATGTTTCACCATAGAAAGTATTCTGATGGTAGAGTTGAAGACATTGAGTGTCACGGCAGAGAAATTAAGTTTTGTCCCCCCACTATCTTTCTGCCTTTCCATGGTGAATGATGCTACAAATCCCAAATAACACCTGAAATGTTTATCGACTCCTTCCATTCATGGTCATGATTAATTTCAAACTAAGTGCTAGTGTCTGTCTCATGACACTGGCCTCAGAGTAACGTCAAGTTTGTTTTCAGGGGAAACTTTTCAAAGTATGTAATAGGCCCTTATAAAAAAAGAAGATTGTTGATAGCCAGAAAGAGAAGCAAGGTGCATTATTATTGCATTGGCATCCTGTTTTAGAGATCAGGGGAAATATGACAAACGTGACTCCTATTATTATTATAGTATATTGCATTCAGCTCTGATGAAGCAGAACTGTGAAAGTGTATCCTGAGGTATTTTCACTTCATGCATTTGGTATTGTTACTAGTTATTCCATTTAAGATACAATGGTCTGTTTACTCCTCGTGTTTCCTCACAGAGAGAATGTTGACCGTGAAAAAAGAATACTTGATGTTACAAATTATCGAACTTGCTAGTCTCATTTCCCTTTTAGTATATGCAATTATTTGTTTAGCTTCCCTTAACAAATGAAATTTCAAGGGCATTTCAAGAAATATAAATAATATAAAAAGGAAGTAGAGCCCCATAGAATTTTTCTTCTCCTTCTTCCTTTTTTTTGTATTCAGGAACAGCGTTGAATCATGCATATGTATGGATCAACAGAATCAGGTTAGCTAAGAAATTGGAAATTGCACTCTACTAGAATATTTGTCTTGCTCTAGAGATCTTTGTTACGAATTTGAAGGACTAATAAAAAATCACCAGCATGACTGGAACAGATGTTTTTTATGGACTTGGGTTGTTAATAATCTTTTTAGATTCTCCTAAGGACTTAAGCAGATTCCTCGCTTGTCCTCAATACCTGAAATTATGTTAACATTGTCCAAAATATACACTAACAAGGTGTATTGAAAATGCCATAAATTGAAATGGGAATACTGGAGATTTGGAAAAAGCAGAATGAATTTTTAAAGGCAGCAAAGAGGAATAGATGCTTGATAGATAAATAGATCATAGAAGATATGGGGAAGTAAATAGAAGATATGGGGATATAAATAAAGATAAATTTTAAAAAGATCAATAGTAGCATGAAATAGACATAACAAAAAATAATTAGCTAATCATAATTTTCTTCTTATGCAAGAGGTAACTCCTTTTTCCAGAAGAAATTACCAAGAAGTACAGAATAGGAAATAAATTCAAAACACTGCTTCTGTTTACCTTGATGATGTGCCTGGAAGTGCTTTCCCTGAGAATTCATATGCAATGTTCTTTCTTTCTAAGCTCTTACAAGTCACTCCTGGTGGAGGCCAAAATTGATCAATTTTGCAGAGACCAAAATAGGTAAGAAACAGCAGTTAACAAGTTTCCTGGTGTCACTGGGATGGCTGGTTGTTGCCATCTTCTTACACTGCAGGAGTAGGTGCAAATGGGGCACCTGCCCCCAGCCTTGCCCTCTCTCTGCCCATCTCAGTTGGAGCATACCCCTGCTGGGCATGCCCAGTTCCATTCAGCTTAAGGCCATATTGCCATCTGTTTCTTCAATTCCTGATGTTGCCCACAATTTATTTCCCTCTCATTAATGAATGATGATACCGGATGAAAGGCAGAATCCAGCCTAGAAGGACAAGACAATGCTGTGCACTTTCTCCTTCTCAATTAATCACAAAGAAATGTTTTCAGTGCCAGCTCCCACTCGTGTGCTATGTAAACTCGAGCAAACTTGTTGAGCTCTGAGCCTCAGTTTAACTCCTTCATAAAATTAGGGGATATAGTAGCTTTCTCTCAAGATTGTTGTGAGATCGGAATGAGTAATTCACATGAAAATACCTAAAATGGTAAGTGGCACATGGAAGCAGTCAATAAATAGTTATTACTACCATTCACTTATTCATTAATTCCATTGAGTGTTTCCCATGTACTGCGGGTGCCAAAAAAATGTATACAAGTGGACACTTTTGTCGTTGCTCAAGCAGTAGTTTGCTGTAATCAGAAGTGTCTGGACGCTGATGGTAACCACTTTGAGCACCTCTTGTAATTGCAGAAGTCAAACGTGACTTGTATTCATCTTTTGTTATCAGTATATATTGAGTATTACAAATTTAATACAGTTTACCTTTCTTAAAATGTGTATACATTTTTTGGTACCCTCTGTATATGTTATGTGAAGTTATGAGGCTATAGAAAAATAAGACCTGAGGCTGACCTTTCAAAAAGCTCCTATGCTAGCAGAAGATAAGTACCTGCCCTCCGCAATACATAACTAAATGTGTCAAGATACGCATATGTGTAATTAGAGTTTGAAACTAAGAAGAGAGAGAGAAGGGGCATTTAACAACGATGGCTAAAGTTTCCCACAAGTTTAACGGAAATCATCAACCCATAGATGCAAGAGGAACTCCACCTAAGCCCACGCAGGCAAATACAAAGAAAACTATGCCAAAACACATAGTCAAATTGCAGGGGATAAAAGAAAATCTTAAAAAGCATCCAGAGAAAAAAGACACATTACAGAGAACAAGAATGATTTCTGACTTCAGAATAGAAATTATATAAGCCAGAAGAAAATGAATTACATCATTAAATTGCTGAGAGAACATAAAAACTCTCAACTCAGAATTCTATGTCAGGTGAAAATATATTTCAAAACTGAAGATGAAATAAAGACATAGATAAACAAAAGTGAAGAGAATGCATAGCCAGCAGATCCATACTACAAGAAATAGTGAATAAAGTTCTTCAGGCTGAAAGGAAATAATACCAGATGGACAGACAGAATTACAGGAAAAAACAAAAAACATAGAAAATGGTAAAATTGTGGGGAAATGTAATAGACTATTTTCCTTTCTTAATTTCTTTAAAAGATCAAAATAATAAGGTATTGTGGGGTTAATAATATATCAATAATACATTTCATATATTTAAGAACAATTATACAAAGGAAAGGAGAGAATTAATGGATATATACTGTTATAAAGCTCTTACATTAAACATGAAGTGTCATAATATCAATTTAAGATAAAATGCGAGCAGTTAAGAACACATTGTAATACCTTAGAACATCTACTAAAAAAATGAATAAAACAACATAGAATAACTAAAAGTTATCAGAGGAGACGAAATGGAATAATAAAAATATTGATTAATCTGAAACAAGCTAGAAACGAAAGAACAAAGAACTGAGGAAACAAATAGAGAATAAACAGCAAATGGTAGATTTAAACTCAGCAATATGAATAATTTCATTGAATGTAAATAGATACACATAACAACTGATAATCAGAGATTGTCAAACCGGATAAAAGGAAAAAAAAAGATACAACTTTAAGAAGAACAGTTGAAATATAAAGATGCAGATGTTGAAGGTAAAAGGATGCAAGAAGATATACCATGAAAACGTAAACATGCAAAGGTTGGTTTGGCTATATTAGTATCAGAAAAAATGGAATTCAAAACAAGGATATTACTGGAAATTTACAAAAATACATTTGATAGTGATAAATGAGTCAATTCATTAAAACACATAACAATATTTAATGACTATGTATCTAACAATAGAGTTTCAAAATACATGGAGTAAACCTGATTGAAATAAAAGGAAATAGATTAACACATGATTATAGTTAGCAAAATAGACGTAAAAGCAGTGAGGATATGGAAAACTCAAATTATACTATCAATCAACTTGACCTATGTGGCATTAATAGAATATGTCACCCAACCAGAGCAAAATACACATTCTTTTCAAGTACACATAGAACATTCCTCAAAATGAACTTTATGAACCAAATTAAGTCTTTGTACTTTTGTTTCAAAGAAAAAGTGTGATTTTTGTCTCATAGTGAAATATAAAGCAGAGAAACAACACCACATTTTTTTTGAAAATATTAATAAGATTGATAAGCATCTAGAAAGACAAATTTAAAAAAACAAAAATAAATGTTCTATCAAGCTACAAAAAGAAACGGAGGAACCTTAAATGCATATTAATTACTAAGTGAAAGAAACCAATCTGAAAAGGCTACACACTGAATGACTACAAATTTATGAAATTCTGGAGAAGGCAAAACTATAGAGACTATAGAGTGAAAGGTCAATGGTTGCCAGGGGTTTAGAAGAAGGGAGGAAGAGATGAATAAGCAGAACAGAGGAGATTTTTAGAGCAGTGAAACTATTCTGTATGAAACTGTAAGGGTAGATATATATTATATATTTGTCAAAACCCATAGAAAGTACAATACATAGAGTGAACCCTATTGTAAACTATGGACTTTAGTCAATAATAATGTATCTATATTGTCTCATCATTGTAGCAAATGAATAACACTAATGCAAGATAATAACAATAGGGGGAAACTGGGGAGAAGAGTGTATGTGAACTCTATACTTACCACTCAATTTTTTAGTAAACCTAAAACTTCTCAAAAATAAATTTTTAACAAAGGAAAGATAAAACACAAATAACTAATATCATGAAAAATAGAAGAGATGTGATTACAGGTTTTACACACATTTAAAAGATAATAAGGGCATATTATGAAAACTATGCCACTAAATTTAACAGCATACATAAAGTGGACAAATTCCTTGAAAGATACAATTTACTGAAGCTGAAACAAGAAGAAATAGAAAATATAAATAGCCCTAAATCAGTTAAAGAACTGGGATCCATAATTTAAGACATTCCTAGATGGCTTTACTTGTATAAAACATGTTTTAAAAAAAACACTATCAATGTTACAGAAAATGTTTCAGAAAATATAAAATGAAGGAAAACTTCTTAGCTTGTTTTATAAGATCATATAACTTGACATTATAAGCTGACAAAGATATTATACGAAAAAAATTACAGGCCAATAAGTCTAACAAAATACTAGTAAATGAAACCCAGTTATATTTAAAAGAGTAATACCACATGATCATGTGGGGTTTGTCCCAGTAATTTAAAATTGTTTTAACACTCAAAAACCAATCAATTCAATTTATCATAGTAAGAGATAAAGGAGAAAAACCAAATGATCCTCTCACTAGATACAAAAAAAAATTAACTTGACATAATTCAACATCAGCAAACATAATTCAACACAGTAAAGCAGTAATAGAGATGCCTCAGGTTAATAGAGGGCATCTATAAAAAACGTATACCTATTTAATGGAGAAAAACTCAATACTTTCCCCCTAAGATCAGCAACAAGACAACAATGTCTGTCCTCACCATTACGATTCCACATTGTACAGGAGGTCCTAGCCAGTGCAGCCAGGCAAGAAAATGAAATAAAAGCATATAGATTGTAAACAAGGGATAAAACAATGTTTATTCACAAAAATATGATTATATATGTAGAAAATTCTAAGGAATTTACATATTTATAAAGCTACAAGAATAAGTGAGTGTAGCAAGTACCAGTTTACAAGATCAACATGGAAAAATTTATTGAATTTCTATATACCAGCAATTAAAAATTGAATTTGAAAAAAAATGCTATTACTAATCACACACAAAACATTAAATGCAAATAAATTATTAAAATATGTGCAAGATCTGTACACTGAAAACTATAAAACACTGAGAGAAATTACTGATAACCTAAATAAATGGAAAAATATACTGTGTTTAAGGACTGAAAATTTTAATACTGTTAAGATGTTATGTTCATATATTAAACTGCTAACCCCATATACCTCGGAATGTGACTGTATTCAGAAAGAGAGCATTTCAAGAAGTAGCTAAGGAAAAGTGAAGTTATATGGGTGGTCACAATTTAATGTAACTGGTTCCTTACAGGAAGAAGAAATTAGGAAATAAACAACACATCAACCCAAAGGAGACTGTGTGAGAACACAACAAGCACACAGCCATCTTCAAGCCAATGAGAGAGGCCTCAGAAGAAAACCAAACTTGCCGACACCTTGATCTTGGCCTTCTAGCCTCCAGAACTGTGAGAAAATACATTTCTGTTGTTTAAGTCATCCAGTCTGTGGTATTTTGTTATGGTAGTCCTAGTAAACTAACACAAATCTCAATTCCCCCCAAGTTAATCTATATGTGTAATGCTATTGTAATCAAAATTCAAGTAGGTATTTGTATAGAAATTGATAAGTTGATTCTAAAATGTTTATGGATATTTACAATACCTGATTTGAAGACTTATAATAAAGCCACTGTAATCTAGGCAATGAGGAAAAGACTAGACAAATAGATCAAATGGATAGACCAGAGGATACACAAATAAACCCACATATATTTTCAATTGATTGTTATACAAAGTCACCAAGGAATTCAGTGGAGCAAGGAATCATTTCAACAAATGACTCTGAAACAACTAGGTAACCACGTGAAAAAACAAAAACAAAAAAAACGACTTTCAATTCCTACCTCACACCATGCACAAAAATTAATTTGAGGTATATCATAGACCCAATCACAAAAGTAAAAACTATGATACATAGCTTCTAGAAGAAAACATAGAGAATATTTTCATGATCTTGGGGTGTACACAATTTTCTTAGGCAATACTTAAAGAGTATTAACCAGAAAAATTTTAAAATAACAAATTGCATCTTACCAATATGTAAAGCTCTATTTGTCAAAAAAAAAAAAAAAAAAAAAAAGGAAAATGAATAGTCAAAGCCAAAGCAGGTGTTGGGAAATTATTTCTAACACATACATCTAACAAAGGTCTCATGATCAAAATATACAAAGAATTCCCACTAAACAACAGTAAGAAGACAACTCAATGAAAATATCAGGAAAAGATTTTAACATATTCTTACCAAACAAGATACTTGAATGGCCAATACTCAGTGAAAAGATACCCAACACCATTAATTATCAGGGAAATTAAAATTAAAATCATAATGTATATCCAATATACCCAATAAAATTTCAGAAATTAGAAAGAGATAAAACTAAATGCTGGAACTTTCATATATTGCTCTTGAGTGTTAAGTTAAACAATTACTCTCTAAAACTTTTTGGCAGTTTTTTTTTTAATCAAGTTAAATATATACTTACCTTATGACCCATTAATTCTACTTTTAGTTATTAGTCAAGGAAATTCAAATACATGTCTACAAAAATACTGTAGAAGAATGTTCATAACATCTTTATTTGTAATAGTCCTAAACTGGAAATAACTCAATCGTCTATTAAAAGATAAAAACGTAAATGTAGCATGTTTACAAAACTGATACTACTCTGCAGTAAAATAAACTCTTAACGCGCTTAAAATCTGTGTATTTGACTGTGTGTAAATTATACATCAATAAAATTAAAACACGCATTACATCAGAAGGTGAGAGTTAAGAAAAGTAAATCAGAGAGGAAATGGGGAATGCAAGGGGTAGTGGATTTCTGCTTTATATGGGATGATCTGGGAAGTCCTCCTCTGGGTGGCATTTGAGGAAGAAACTTAAAGGAAGTGATTAACTAAGGGGAATGTGTTCCAGGCAGAGGGATCAGAAAGCGCAAATGCTTCGAGGCAAGAGCTTGTTTCTCTCAAGCAGCAGCAAACCAATCAATGTGGCTGAAGTGACATATTCAAGGGGGTGTGTTAGGCGATGAGGTCCAAGAGATCAGGGGTTCAGATCACTTCAGTCTTGCAAGTCATTGTAAAGATTCGGGGTTTGGCTCTGCGCGAGACGGAAGGCTTTGAGCGGAGGAGTGGCAAGATCCTTTATAATAGATGTGATGAGAGTAAACTCATGGCATGAAACAAGCAAGGGCAAAAGCAGAGAGAGATGGGTTAGGAGACTAAATCAGTGGCTTGGACAAGAGTAGTGGCAATGCGGGAAAGTGGTCACAATCTGGATGTACTTTGGAAGTAGAGCCAATAATACTTGTTGATGGATTGAATGTGGGGTAGGAGAGAAAGTAGTCAAGAACACATCTGAGTACTTAGCCTGAGCTCTGTCAGGATCTGAACCCGGGCAGTGTTGCTCCAGAGCTAGCTGATACTTACAGCTATCTTCCTTCCCCAGAACTCTGTGGACAGACATTTCTCACGCCCATCCAATCCAGCTTCTTGTGCTGACAAGCCCTGCCCCTTCAGGAATCACCTAGGCGTTCTTTTCAGAATCTGCCTTTCTCACCTTATTTCTCTGATTAAATCCAGTTTCTGCGTTTCCGCCCAGGTCCTTTGGATTTGGCATTCATTTGGACCCTCTGGTCTTCAACTGCACCTTTGTCCACAGACATTGCCTATTTTGGATCCCCCTCCATCCCCAACCTGCTCCATGCCCTGAAGTCTTAGGTACCTGCTAACACAACTTTCCAGTAAACCGCAGGCCTGACAAGAGGCCTGTAACAGCTTATAGTGACCAGGAGGGAAGTTTAGAAAAATCGAAAGGTTTCAAGGGAGGACCTCTAGGTAAAACCACATCCTGCACTAGGTACCCAGCCAAAGGGTCAAGTTGGGGCTTAAATCCAGCTCTTGCTCTCGTCTCCAAGACCTGAGCCCCAGTGCTAGGCTGCAGCCCAGATGAAGCATCCACTCAACAGAGATGCCTTTTATGTAAGGCACTTTTTCCTAATTTGCTCAAAGGCATTATACTGGCAAAAGAAGTCCCTGTTTTATGGCCAGGCAAACATGATACTAATTCACAAAGGCTGGACTTTTTTTTTCTAGATACAGCAGTGAGAACTTTAATAGAGCACCTTAAACTGCTATCTCTCTTGCTTAGAATTTTTGAAAAAATTAAGTTAAAAGGGGAGACTAAATGTCATTAATATCAGCATATCAGAAGGCAGGTTTTCTAGGAAGCATCCTTTGTCTTGTCTCACATCTGCACGTCATTGTTTCTCCTCCACTCCAGAAGTGCAAACAGCTTTTGCTTATTTCTACTGAACATGGTTCCTTTTTCTCTGATGTTGTCTGGATTGAACCTGAGAAGCTGACATAATTGTGCAATTCATACCTAGTGAAAGTTGAACTTTGAACAGTAACTGGAGATCTGAGCAGATAAAGGCATCTGACAAGAGTTTATACTTGACAACACCAGCATCCCTTCTCTCTTGAATAATAATATAACCAACTCAACGTCCTCTATTTTACTGCTGTTGCAATGTTGAATTCAAGTGTCAGTGTGACCTGACTATTTATCGGGTAAGAACTCAATTAATTTGTGCCCAGACACATTAATTGTTCTTAATTCAAATTGGGCCATTGCATTTGGTCTCTGACCTCTGATCCCACTTCTACATGGAAATCTCCTCAGCAGAAATACATCATGCACTGGCATATAGCCACTCACTGCTGACTCTGACTAGAAGTCTTTCCTGTCACCACAGCTGCTGAATTTCCTTGAACATATCTCAATGATAAGTTCAGAGAGCCTTCTTTTTTCAAGACAGAGTAAAAAAAATTATAAATTCTGATAAGCTCTTTCTATGTTATAATTCATGAAGGATGGCTTGTGATAGTGTAAAGAGCACTGAACTGGATGCAATGCACACACTAGGTATTTAGTGAATGCTTCTTAAAAGAGACAGTAGCCCTAGTTCTTCCCATAACTAGCCTGTGATCTGGGTCAGCTCATGTCATCTCACAGGGCCTTAGTTTCCCAGTTTGTAATATCAAGGGGCTGGAAAACATGTTTTCTAAGAACCAGAATGAGCGTGTGTGAAATTCCCACCTCTCCTATCTCAGTTTTCCAAAGTATTCATTAGGCAAATTAAAGACAAAGGCCAAAGAACAAGCTCCTGAAACTCAAATGGCCTTTGGAAGTTTATTTAAATCCTTCCTCCTTAAGTGGACTACTTTGGAGACCAGTAATGTGTTCTTAGAAGATTTTCTCAAATAGCTCAAGCAATCTGGAGATTCAATAAGTCCAAACAATATTATGCAAAACATCCCACCCCTACCTTAATTTTTACATTTTTCACTCAACTCCACACAATTTTTAGAAGAAAATTCACCATTAGGGTCTGGTTTGTTTTTCAGGAACTTAGTTACTTTATATCCCAGTAACTCATTGAAGTATTGTAAAATCACTTCTTGGGGAAAATCTTTAGTCCAGTTAAGGTAAGCCCTACAGTTCTACAGCTTACTATCTAGTTCTTTTCCACCCTTTGAGTAAAATCACTGACCTTAGCATGGCTGGGATAGTGATAGACTCAAAAACAAAAAATACTGTCTAAGTAGACACACTTAAAACAAAATCTTAGTAAGTTCTACACTTAGCAAATATTCTCTCACTCAATCTCTTTAAGTTTTAATCTCTTCCATAGCCATTTTCATGGGTGGTTTAGTTAAAATTGAAGAGGCAATTCATAGACATGTCACTAACTTGTAATTCACAAGAACTGATCTCTACTTCAGCTCTAACTAGCACTATTTAGCTATCAGACATTACTCAAAAATATCAGGGAATTTGAAATTTGAGAGGAAATGTAGAGGTTAACCCTGCAATGAGGAATTACTTATAAGGAAGCTTCTCTTCTATAGCCTGTGTAATTACTTCCTGCAATTAAAAACAAATAAGACCTTACTATTTCCATTGCTGGAAAAGTATGATAGAATATCTTTCTAATTACCATTTTTATTCTTTGGTTCTAGATCTGTTTTCTGATGCAACAGAGAAAATTAGTAATAATTTACATATTTTAAGCATTAACCATATGTATGATTATTTTATTTAATATGTATGGTTACTTCCCATAGCTACTAGTTCTGACCAAAATGGAGTACTAGAGACTCCTGCATTAAACAACTAGAACATATGAAGAAAATATACGATATAAAGTTTTTCTGACATTGGAAAATAGGCAGTATAGGAGTAAAATTCCTGAGTAAAGGGAAACAACAAAGGTAAGCCCTACAGTTCTACAGCTTACTACCTAGAGGAAATTTCAACACAGGGAAGGTACCTAAACAGAGCCAGAAGTTCTCACTTAGGTGAGGAGACAAATATTGAAGTTCAAGGTAAAACAGCTATAACCAGTGGGATAGAAAATCAAGGAGGGAGGAGCTACAGAGAAGGGGGTACTTTGTAGATATGCAGAGGGGTCGTCCTTTGGCTGAGGATGGATCTGCATATGTATGAGAGTAAATTCCCCAAAGCCCAGGAGAAACCTTCTGGAAAGTGAAAGATCAAACAATTCCCAAAGCTCATTTTTTGTTCCCACCAGACAGAATGGACAAACCTCGTAATATACAGGGCATCAGGCAGACTCATCAGAAGGGTATGACTTTAGTAGCCTAATTAAACTACCCATAAAATAAAGGCTGCCCTAGACCTGCTCTAACAAGCTTAAAGCAAGCCCCAAAAGGATCCGGCTGATTCCAAGTAGCATAATTGAATACCAGAACGAGTCCAATGTTATTTAAAGGAATACAATCAAAGTCAACATCCAACAACATAAAATTCACAATTGCTGGTATCTAATAAAAATTTACCAAATGTGCAAATAAGCAGAAAAATATTACACCAAATCAGGAGAAAAAAAATCAATTACCAGATTTAGACACAGAAATGACAGATAATAAAATTAGCAGATAGGGACATTGAAACACATATTTAAAATATGCCTTCTAGTTTCAAGAATATAGAGGAAAGTATGGGAATGATGATGACACATGGAATGTATTTTTTTAAAGAAGAAAATGGAACTTTTGGTAATAAAAACTAAAATGTCACAAATAAAATACATTGGATGGATTAGTAGCAGACAGATTAGACATTGTGAGAGAAAAAACAGTCAGTGAACTTTAAAACATTGCAATATAAACAATCCCAAATGAAACACAGACAGAAAAAAAGGACTTTAATAATGAAGAGAGCACCAATGACTTGTGGAAAAATAACAGGCTTGTCTTTGGAATATCAGAAAGAGAGTGGAGGTGGAAAAACTACTTGAAGATATAATGGCCAAAATGTTTCCAAATATAGTAATAACTACAAACCCACTTCAAGATTAATAACCAGGAAGAAAAACAGACTAACATACAACACAATCATATTGCCTAAAGCCAGTGATAAAGAGAAAAATCTTACAAATATCCAGAGGAAAAATTAGGTACATAACAAATATAGGGAAAAAAGATAAGAACAATATTAGACTTTTGTCTGAAACTATTAAAAGCAGAAGATAATGAATTAATATTTTTAAAGTACTGAAAGAAAAAACCTGTCAACATAGAATTCTATACCCAATGAAAATAACTTTAAAATAAAGTCAAAATAAAAACTGTTTCAGATAAACAAAATCTGAGACAATTCATTGCCAGCAGATCAACACTAAAAGAAATATTAAAGTAAATTCTTCAGGCAAAAGTTAAATGATACTAAATGGAAATTTAGAACATACGCAAAGGAAAGAAAGGAAATAAAAAGGATAAATATGTAAGTGTCTTAACTGGTCTGGGCTGCTATAACAAAATACCATAAACTTGATATTATAAACTTGGTTTATAAACATTTATTTCTCACAATTCTGAAATCTGAGAAGTTCAAGAACAAAGTGCCAGCAGACTTCACATCTGGCAAGAAGCTACTTCCTGGTTCATAAATGGCACCTTTTCACTGTGACTGTGGGGGCAGAGCCCCACAAAGTAGTTTACAGGCTCTCGGCCTCACGTGGAGGGGTGCTGGCTCGGGTAGTAGATGGCCATCAGCTGTGGCTGATTGGCCGTCAGCTGTAGCCATTGAGCCATTGGCCACTAATATAACTGCTGCGGCTATGGAGGAGAGTGGAGGAGAGTGAAAGAGAGTCGTCGGTGGGTTGCAGACAAAACGGACAGCAGGTCGCACGTCCAGTGAACCCAGCCTCCAGTGAGACCGTAGTGGTATGACTCCCCTACCTATGGCTCCGTGGGTGTTCCTTTTTGGCCTCACCATATCCTGCGTTCTTGTATGGGGAGCGGGAGCAGAGACCCCACCGGACGTCCTGCACGACAGTGACCTCACATGGCAGAAGGGCCAAAGAAACTCACGGGGGTCTCTTTTTAAGGCCATTAATTCTACTCATGAGGGCTCTGGACTCATGACCTAATCACATCCTCAAAGCCCTGCCTCCTAGTAGCACCATGTTAGGCGTTGCTTCAACATATGAATTTTGGAGGGACACAAACATTGAGACCATAACAATAGGTAAATACTCATATAATAGACATTTTTCTCACTTTTACATATTTAAAGATAAATAAGTGCTTAAAGCAAGAATAATAACAATATAGTGTGGGGTTAATAACATACGAGAAATTAAGATATATAACAATTGCACAAAGGATGAGGAAATAGAAATGGAACTAGACTGTCATAAGTTTCTTTCATAATAAGTGAAATGCCATGATATTATTTAAAACACATGGTCAGTTAAAAACGTATGTTGTAAATCCCAGAACAATAACTGAAAATAAATAAGTAAAACAAAAATGTATAAATGTGTAGCTACTAAGTCAATAATGGAAATAAAATAAAATGGAATCACACAGCTTTTGATCCTATAACCAAAAGAAGGCAAGAAAAGAGGGAACAAAGAAAAGGCAAATAGAAAACAAACAGCAATTTCATAGGTTTAAACTTGGAAATATCAATAACTAAATTAAATGTAAATGGTCTAATATTCCAATTAAAGGTAGAGATTATCAGAATGTGTTAAAAAGTGAGACCCACAAATATGAGGTCTGACAATTAAGTTCGCGAACTTGTTGCAGCAATGCTGCTATCATTTTTTTGCTATCAGAGGGATTATTTATTATGAATTTGTACCAACTTGACAAACAGTTAACCAAGTTTACTATTTGGAAGTGCTGAAAAGGCTGCATGAAAAAGTTAGACGACCTGAACTTTTCTCCAACAATTCATGACTCTCACATCACAATAATACACCAGCTCACAGGGCATTGTTTGTGATGGAGTTTTTAGCCAGTAAACAAATAAGTTTATTGGAACACTCTCCCTACTCACCTGATCTGGCCCCCAATGACTTCTTTCTTTACCCAAAGATAAAGGAAATATTGAAAGGAAGACATTTTGATGACATTCAGGACATCAAGGGTAATACGATGACAGCTCTGATGGCCATCCAGAAAAAGAGTTCCAAAATTGCTTTGAAGGGTGGACTAGGTGCTGGCATCAGTGCATAGCTTCCTAAGGAGAGTACTTTAAAGGTGACCATAGTGATATTCAGCAATGAGGTATGTAGCACTTTTTCTAGGATGAGTTTGCCAACTTAATTGTCAGACCTCGTATACTTCAATAAGAAACCTTCTTTCAATATAATGACACAAATGTGGAAAATAGAATGACAGGAATTGACATACCATGCAAACACACACACACACAAAGAGGGCAAGAAGGAATGAAGGAAAGAAAAAGGCTAGAATAACTACACAAGTATCAGACATAGTAGATAAGGAAATAAAAGGGGCCATTTCATGTTGATAAAGGGATCAGTTCATCAAGAGGACAAAAACAACCCTAAATGTATTAGCACTGAATAATAGAGCTTTAAAATACCTGAAGCAAAAGTGAGAGAAATGAAAGGAGAAATAGACAAATTCATAATTACAGTTGGAGAGTTCAACACAACTCTATCAGTAATTGATAGAAGTAAATAGAAAATCATTAAGGATATAGAAATTTTTTTTAGAGTGAAACAAGAGGCAGTCTTCACTCTTCTTGATTATATTTTGACTGATACCTCCCCTTGTCACTACATATGACATCATACTGACTTCTTTCCCAACCAGTCATGATTGAGCATTCAGTAAATTTTAGCTAAATAGCCCAATTAACACCATGATGCATTCAGAAGCTCCCAAACGCATGATGCAGAAACACAAACATAGCAAACTAATTGGGGAGAGGGGGCTATTTTTCTGCTCATGAGATCAGAAATTCAGACAAACAAAAAGCCTCAACATGTTTGCCTCTATTCTTTCATGTATAGCAATTCACAGATGTTATCCTTGCCCTTCACAAAACATGTGTCCACATGTACATTGATTGAGCCAACCACCCCCATGCAAATACATATCTCTACACCTTTATGTATGTATATGGGCTGATGGTGTCAGACATTCTAAGACTCATTCTTTACTATCTGAGACTCTGGCTGACAGAGAACCTACGTTCCAGTATATAGTCTTTTCTTTTTCTAGCTACAATAGTCCAGATATTTTTCACATATTAGGATGAATACACCAACGTCAACTAGTAGCTTGTCCTTCATAGTAAGTTAATAAACACCATTGTCAATGCAAATTGGTAAACAAACTAGTTCTCCAGAGAAAGAATAGTCCTATCCTCTCTCTCTCTCTCGTTCTTCTTATATTGTCAAACAAAACCCAATCTTACCTAAGTGATTATCTTGCAGCTTTGAATTGCTTTGCATAAAATAGATCTATTTGTTAATCATTCAATAATGGAACCATGAAAGTAGGACTGTCAGTGAATCTCCTGCTTGATGGACTGAACTGGATGGGCCACAGCTCAGATGTTTACCAGCAGCTGACTTGGGAAATCTCTAAAGGTGTCTGGACAATGATCTCAGGCACTGTTTATCCTACAGTGAGTGCATCCTCTTCCCTCCTAGGGTACCCAGAACAATTTCACAGGGGCAGAAAGTGAAGCAAGAGAAGGGCAGTGAAGATGGATAGTAGAACATTTAAAGGTTTTATATTTTTGCAAGTCTGTGGTATTATCTAAGATTCTTTGCATACATTACAACTGAGCATCAAGGGAAAGTTTCTTGACAAAAAAAACAGTTTCAAAAAAAAAAAAACTTATATTCTCTCTGCCTTCCATATTTATAAGGAACTATTCCCTTCTTATCCCTCAGTCCGTCTCTAAATATTATATAGTATGCCTAATCCAAAATACGTCTTCAGAGTAAAATAAGATACAAACAAATGTGCTTTGCTAACTAACAGGAAATCCCTCACTTATCATAGATGGTTCTACTATCTTAATAGTTCCTCACTAATACTAGTTTGTGTGTGTGTGTGTGTGTGTGTGTGTTTAAGTAACTAGTTTCTACATTAGCTATCTAATTTACCAAGGATCATGAATTTCCCAAATAAAATCATTTGTTAAACATAATTTTCAGAGACCCAATATTAGGTTCAAAAAGCTACAAAAAAATGTTTTAAACTAAAAGCTATAATCCTCACAAAAATGACTGCATATAAAAAAAACCAGTGAACTTGGAATTGTTTTGGAATCACATAGCTGTGATCCCATAACAACTATGAAAACTAGTAGGCACTGAAAAAAAAAATCAGAGCCAACTTCTACTAAAAAAGCAGTAAGTTCTACGTTTCCTTTCTGGTGTATTCTAATTATTTTATGATGACAGTGATTATCCCATTCCTTTGAATATTACATCATTTACCAAGTGTTTTCAAGTACTCCATCTGAGTCCTGATAAAGGTTTGAGCTTCTACAACATGTGGAACAAATCCTTTAGCACAGTGGGCAAAGCTCGAGAGATTTGAAATCCTAGAAATATTATATGACAGGGAATTATAATAGAGCAGCAGAACTTGTTCAGTGAACCCTGGTCTTATACTCTATGTTCAGAAAATACAAAGGATATTGGGTTACAATTTGTCAATGAGGATAAACCAAATGTTGATATATATTAGTTATACAAATTATTATTTATTTATTATAGAATTGTATTTAAGGTAATTTATTTAGAATTGTACCATATGAACCAAACTGTTCAGCAAAGCTAATACACGGATTCAAATTGCATCAAAAATCCCTTTGCTCTTGAAGTCATAAGGTAAGACCAATTTTGGCCAAGCAAAAACTTAAGGTGACAATTATGCTACAGGAGAATTTGTACATCCATGTGTGCGGAATTATAAAAGTCCATTCAGAAAATAGGGCAAGCAAACTTCTAGTGTGGCAGAGATAGCTATAACTTGTGCCCAAGAATGAGAAACAATGGCTCTTAAATCTCCTTTCCTTTTATTCTATTTTTTACTCCACAATTACTTCTTATTGCCCTTCCAACAGAATTCACATTTTTTGTGTATTTAGAGAACTGAGAAATGAGTTGGGGGAATCTGGATCTGTGAGATTTTGATGCCTCTAAGGCTCTGTCTGGACTGTTCTTAGCTATTTGTAAGCTGGTACTATTGCCTTCCTGAAATTTGTCTTCCTATTAAAATAAGATGTGACAGACGGGATTTCTGGTCAAAATGGTGGAGTAGGTAAATGCTGTGCATTGTAACAATGCACAGGTAAGTTTCCTGGCATCCAAGAAACATGTGTTACAGAGTAGCAGTTAATGGTTTCCAACCTCAAAATTGGAATACCAGAGGCAAATCTGAACTCCAAATCCAGAGAATCATCAAACCTATTAAGTAAAGACTTATTTGGTTCTTTCATTCATGTATACAATCTCTCAGAAAAGGTGGGGGGGGGGGGTGGATTTACACACTTTCCCTGAGCTAGGTGCCCTACAGAGTTATGCAGTCATGCAGTCCCTGAATTCCAGCACTTCAGTCTTGTGGGGCAGAGAGATATCTTAACAAATAGAAGCCATGAAATGTTTTATATGTGTTTTAAGAGAAGCAAATCTCTTCTATTCACATCCTTGTCACCTTTCTTTTTTAAACACAGATCACTGAAGTGTGAGAACTTGAAATCCAGCCTCGGAACCCAGTTTCCTGAGCCCCAGTATCAGCTCCCTGTCATTGTGTGTGTAAGTAATTGCATGTGGCTTAGTAAGGCGCCCTGGATTCTGGGAGTGAGGGAAATTATGCATAGATCTGCCATTAACACTAATGGAGGGTTACACGCACAAATCCTCCACACCAAGAAGAGAATAGACTCTCCTCATTCATACATAATAGATCTGTAGAAAAATTAGCATGTATGCTTTTAGGAGCTGATCTCTGAAAACGTACCTTTTATGGGAAATATGTAAATAGGGAGAGAGGATACACTGAAGGACAAGTGCTGTAATGTGTGCCTTTTCTGATGCCTGAGCACCTTGTCAATTTTGCTGCTGCATAAAGTAGGATGAGGCTTGCCTCCACGGAGATTCCCCAGCACGTTCATCTTCCTGGTGTGTTACCGAATTTCCCAGGTCAGAGCTGACTTTGCCAAATTTGCCAGTTCCTCTAGGGAAGGGGAAATGGGACAGCACCCTAGATCAATCAGTAAGCAAGTACCAATACGAACCATTTTCCCTGGAAGTGTTTCTTTGTTTCCTTAGCAGCTGTTATTAAATTGCCTTATCATGTAAGCTGTCTTTGAAATGAGGAAATAAGGTATTCATTGTAGAGTGCTGACCCTTCCAGTCAGCTGGAGTCACCCCTGAAGGCCACAGAAATCTGTCATGCTGTGTTTTATCTGTGAAAAGGGAGGGAACACCTTCCCTGCGTCTTCCACTTTTCTGCCTCAGTGCAGACAGGAAGGAAATCTATCCTCTATCAACCTCTTCTTAGCTCCTCCCCACCAGCATAATTGCTAAACTGACATTCATTGGGCCACATTTCACTCGCACTCAAGGTCATGACCAAGAAAGGTGATGCCCATCCATATGGATGAGGACACTCCTTCCTACACTGGGACTCTCAAGCCAGCCCAAGACTGCCTTCTTTCCTCCACTGCAGAGTCCAGCATCCTCCCTGTGCTTTCTGTCCCCTTGAGTGTCGCACCCAAGGGAGGGCTGCTCTGCAGGCCCAGGCTTCCTCCTGCTACCTATTCTAGATCCCTGACCAGCCAATCGTTGGTGATGTGGACCTGGAGTTTGCTCTGTATCATTTACGAGTGTGTAGGAAGGTGGAATAGGAACACTTATTGGGGAGTCCAATCCCACTTACCTTGGAAGACCCTCACTTGGAGGGTGGTTATGAGAGTTGTATTGATATTGTCTTTGATTTCAGTAAAAACTACTAAATTTCTATAACTTACGTAGATAACTTCCCAAGTGTGCCCCAGAAGGAAAGAGTATTTAGGTATCAAACCCCATCCTAAATGCCTAACAGTTAAAAATGCTAATAATTATTACAGAGCCTTATGTAATTAATCAGCTCTGGCATACTTCTTAATTCCAGACATGGCTAAGGCTGGAAATACTCCCAGGAAAATGAGCAACACCTTCATTTTGAGGAGTGTACGATTTACCTAAGCAGAGTTAGGAGCAAAAGGAATTTCCCGATAATGTGAAAAATATGATGGCAGAGGTAAGCGTAGGTGATATAAGCATACAACAAAAACCAAAGTCAGCCATAAAGAAATAATTGTAGATATATAACATTCAAAGTGCCTAAGTTGGGGGAGGGGAAGTCAACTCCTAAAATTCATCCTAGAATTAAGAAATTCTTTAGGGGAAGAGATGTTTTTACTTTCATATGTTACATCAAACTTAGGACAGACATTAATCAAAAGTTGACATACTTCCTTCTTCTGTAAATGTCCTTAAGGCTTTGACTACGAATACAGTGGTCCTCCAGTAAGTCCTATCAATGGAGAGAATGAATTGAACCCATTGTATCTAAAAGGTGCAACATTCATTTCAACTCCAGGAAAACACATCTGTCAAGCAGGAAAAGACCAGAAGATTCCGAGTCAGGGGCCAGGCCGCTGCCCGAAACTGAGGTCTTACAAAGAGGATGGTAGAAGAAATGCTTGAATGTAGTGCTTTATCTGATCCAGAACCAGTGTGACCTGACAGCAGACCGTATCCTGCAAATCCCCCAAAAGCTTGCAAGGGGATCAAAAAGAGTAGCAAGGATAGATCAAGAAACATATAGGCAGACACAGGGGCAGCTCTTCTCCTGTGAGGTGTAGGATTGATTGCCAAGACATTGCCAGAATTTCCAGTCTCAACTCAAGCCTACAGCCCCTGCCATGTAACCCCCATGCTCTAAAAAGGGGACAACAATCCCCCAAAATTCTACTGAAATGCCCATGATCTGGCAAGTGAAGTGGCACATACAGACCCACAGAGTACCCTCTATTCATGGAGTCCAGGGGTACCACGTCTTGATTCTAATACTGTGCTGTGAAATCGCAGCCATGGAGCAACTTGGGCTACCAGCTTTGGGTTCACTGTTCTTTTAAAAATCTAAAGGCTCAAGTCTTTTTCAGATTCATTATTTGCATGTTCCTGAAAATGGATGTGCAATGGGATGAATAGGAGAAAAAGTGACAAGAGGCAAACTTCAAAGAACTACCGCAATTAGAATAAAACTGGAGATCTGATAACATGGGAAAATCCATCCTTCCATTAGTCAAAGAGAAGGGATATAAGTGTCACTTTAGTAAGTTTGCTCCTATCGGAAGTACAGCATGGAAATAGACACTTTTGTAAGGAAATCAAGTCAAAGCCTAGAATTATATCTTTTATGTAGCTTAAAACCTCAATTAGAATATTTTTGCTGCTGTCAATTTTTATCCTGAATGACTGCATTTGGAAGGAGAGAGTTAAAGAGGGGGGGAAAAACTGAGAAAGATTGAACTGGCATTGCACATGCAAATGAATGCATTATGGTAGTGGGGTTTTTTTTCCACTGAATAAATTTACATTTACATCAGTTAGATCTGATGTAATTCTGCAACCAATGAAACTTAAACATATACATATTTTGTCAAGAAAACCTTCACAGCTATAACCTTTTCATTAAGATCTATTGTCTAACTAAGAATAAATTTCAGTCGACCAACTTTAGATTTGACAACTTTTATTACTCATTTTACCCAGAAGTACATTTAAACTGGTATTTTACCAATACTAAATAGAAGGAGTCTCTTTCAGTTTTCCTGTTAATTCTCTAGATTTTGTAACAATCCCCATTAACTGAAGAAATTTCATAAACTCCCACCATAAAGAATGAATAACATAAATTGCCTACTCTTGGCCAAGGATAGGCTTATATATATATATGTGATACATGGCTACTATTTACATTTTTCCCGCTGGACTAAAAATCAATCCCAGATTTAAAGGAGTGGGGAAAACTGATGAAGAAATAACCTCCTTTATGTTAAACAGTCACCGATGCCTCTGTTTCCGACTTGTGTTAGTCATTGTAAAGCTAGTGAACACGGTCCTAAGCATTGAACTCGGTCACCTAAGAAGGTGCTGAAGATGAACATGCAAGTAAGACAGCATAGAAATAAGCTACGGCAGTGGCACTAACGTTCTGAGTGATCTTCCAGGGTCATTACCACTTGTTTCATCTGAGTTATTACACGTGGCAAATTAGTGAAGCTGAGTCCTGCATAACAGGACTGTGACAAGATTCTAAAAGAGTAACCTGCTACTAAATTATCAGACTTAGGGGGAAGATCATTTAAAAGACTAGTAATAATAATTAGTCATAACTAGTAATAATAACTAGTAATAAACTAGTGCTTACGTGCAACAACTGTCAGCTGAACTCCTAATTCTCCCAATAGCCATATAAACTAGGCTTTTCTTTTTTTTTTTTAATTAAAGTTTATTGGGGTGACAATTGTTAGTAAAGTTCCATAGATTTCAGGTGTACAATTCTGTATTATATCATCTATGTATCACATTGTGTGTTCACCACCCAGAGTCAGTTCTCCTTCCGTCACCATATATTTGATCCCCTTTACCCTCATCTACCAATCCCCTCCCCCCTTACCCTCTGGTAACCACTAAACTATTGTCTGTGTCTATGAGTTTTTGTTTATCATTTGTTTGTCTTGTTCTTTTGTTGTTTTTGGTTCATATACCACATATCAGTGAAATCATATGGTTCTCTGCTTTTTCTGTCTGACTTATTTCACTTAGCATTATAATCTCAAGATCCATCCATGTTGTCACAAATGGTTCTATTTCATCTTTTCTTACCGCCGAATAGTATTCCGCTGTGTATATATACCACAACTTCTTTATCCACTCATCTATCAAAGGACATTTGGGTTGTTTCCATGT
This sequence comes from Rhinolophus sinicus, assembly GCF_036562045.2. Taxonomy (NCBI): domain Eukaryota; kingdom Metazoa; phylum Chordata; class Mammalia; order Chiroptera; family Rhinolophidae; genus Rhinolophus; species Rhinolophus sinicus. The sequence goes on along the minus strand of NC_133756.1, from coordinate 52,518,930 downwards.
CTTGGCCACGGTAAATTAAAGCTGCAATGAACATAAGAGCACACGTGTCTTTATGCATAAATGTTTTCAGATTTTTTGGGTAGATACCCAGGAGAGGAATTGCTGGGTCATACGGAATTGCTGTATTCATAATTTTTTGAGGAACCTCCACACTGCCTTCCATAATGGCTGCACCAGTCTGCATTCCCACCAACAGTGTATGAGGGTCCCTTTTTCTCCACAGCCTCTCCAACACTTGTTACTGTTTGTCTTGTTGATGATAACCATTCTAACTGGGGTAAGGTGATATCTCATTGTGGTTTTTACTTGCATTTCTCTGATGATTAGTGATGTTGAGCATTTTTTCATATGTCTATTTGCCATTTGTATGTCCTCTTTGGAGAAATGTCTCTTCAGGTCCTCTGCCCATTTTTCAATTAGGTTGTTTGTTTTTAAACTAGGCTTTAAACTATGCCCATTTTACAGATGAGAAAACTAAGAGACGGAGAGGAAAATTGCATGTGTAACTCCCACAGTTTGTAAGTCACAGAGGTAGGTCATAGCCCAGGTTGGTTTAATTCTAAAGTCTGAGCTCTTCCCATAATGCAGTCACAACCAAAGGAAATTAGAAAAGAAAGGACTATTATCAACAAAAATCATAGGACTACCTTTTACTAGCAATATGGGGCAGAAAGAACAATGACTGTGATGGAAAGAATTTTCTAACAAATCCACTGAAATTAGCTTTTAAGATATCCAAATTAGAATAGTGATATTACTATGGACCTAGTGATATTTTGGTATTTATAAGGGTCTTTTGCCTTGAATGGCTAATACCTCATGATTCAATTACAAAACTATATAAAATTGCTGATGGTAGTTATACGTAATATTTGTATTGCACTTCACCATCTCAAAAAAAAAAAAAAAAATGCTTCCTTACACATTGTCTCATGTGATGTATACACGACAGTGAGATCCAAATCATGGCATGGAACCACGCAAGATATTCCAAAATGAAAATTTATATTGGTAGTTCTAAAATTGTAATAAGTGTTAAAATCACCTTGTGTTCATTAAAATATGAATTCTGAGGTCCCTGCCCCCAAAAAGGCTTAAGCCAAGGTTTCTGTAGTGGCTAGGCCTAGAAATCTGTATTTGTATCAGAGACCTGGTGATTCGCTTACATGGGGGTGCAAAGGGAATCCCAGTACCGTACTTGAGAAACACTGGTGGATATCAGAAGGGTAGTGACATAATCTGAATCCATACCCTATACCCCATACCCCCATGGTGGGGGTCACTAAAGGGAGCTTGGGGGTCTTTTCCCACCACCCTAAAGAGATGACCACTTTTCTTAGCATGGACCTATTTTCACAAAAGGTGACCTCAAGCTGTAAATAATTGGTGCATTCTTGCCTTAGTCCCCAAATTCCATATTCCATTTTTGACTTTTTATTCCCAATACCCACTCGGTCCTTTTCCCTTCTTATTTTCCCAATCTTCTTTTCCACTCTCCAGGCCTTCTAAACCCCCAGTGGGGCCCCACCCATTTACAAAAGCTTTGCCAACAATAAATCCATTTTAAACACCCAGCAGCATGTTGGACCCTATCCCCAGTGGTCAGAGCACGTGCCAACACTTCAGCCAGCGTCTTAAGAGCCACAATAGCAAGAAGTTAGGAAATTTTGTGTCTCTGTGTACCAACGTCACATTAGGAATTTGTCACAGGCCCAGCATACATAAATCTATTTTCTGGTTCAGGATCCAGGAAGGAAAATTTTAACTTCAGTATCTATATACTCAGCTCCAAGCTCCCTCAGCCGGAAAGGAGGCTCCCCACAACACCAGGTCTTGGAAGAGCTCTCAGCACACTATTTCCTGTTTTCTCTTCCTTCATGTGTGGCTGCCACCCTAAAACCTAGAGTACTTGAAGAGCAAGGCTGCACAGTATTTATATGTGAACTCCCAGGGCCTAGACCAGTCATAGGCACATGATAGCTGTGAGATAAATGTTATTAAGTAAAAGCCACATCAACGACATGAACCAAACAGTGAACTGGAGAGAGGGGGTGGGGAGGCAAACCATCACTGCAGCTAGTCTTTGAGTTTCTGCACTTGTCTTTCCCTCTTTTTACACAACAGGAACAAGATAAAGATTTTCTCCTAGACACACTTATTATAATGAAATCCATAGACTAGACAAGAAGTATCCTTGAACTTTAATTGGGCTCTTTACCCATTAAATGAAAATTATTCTTCTGTGTGTTGCTTTTTTAAAAGAAAAGACTATCCTTTCACGTCTGTGGAAAGGCTTCACCCAGACACACTGGAAAGTAGGGCTAAAGGAACATGAATTCCTTACTGTATGTGCGATGGGCGTGATTTATTGTCCCTTCCTTTAACACATGCAAGCTGCAGGGGGCAGCCATGGCGGCATGATGTGGGGTCATTATTGCACCCTTGGGCAGCAGTTGGTGTTTTCCAGGTGTTCTCCAGTCAGTGTTTGCCATCCCTATGGCACCTCCAAGAACAAGGTCAGCATTATCATCCTGACTTAACAGGAGAGGGAATTCAAAGCCAGGTGGGTAAGACACAAGTCATGCTGAGTCAGTGCTGAACCATCTCCTCCAGCCAGCATTGCAGAATCCATTCCTTCCAAAGTCTCTGCAAACGTCAGGGTGGGGAAAGACCAGGGACAAACTGCAAGAAGCCAGCTTAATCTGGTTATTTTAGGAGAAAAAGTGGATGGAAACTGAACCTTGAATGGTGCACTCAGGGGATCCACAAACTCTCTAGTGGTGAGGAAATAAAAGCCATGTGTTAGCCACACCCAGGCGTCCTTCACAAAGGACTATGAGGTTAATTACCAAGGCCCATACTGCTTTGTTAGTAGTGTTGCAGTAGCCCGTATCTATTGGGCAGGTAGGAGAGCAGGGCCACAGTTCCTACAGGAGCCCTTCCTATTCTTAGCTGCCCTGCTTTGCATTCTGCAAGGTGATGGATTGGATACAAAGTGTGTTTACTTGGAGCTATAACTTGGAACACAAAGCAATGAATTCTGCTTCACCTCTCCCTTCCCTTCCCAACTCACACAAAGATAAAAGCAATGCAAAATTTTAACCTGCTGGATTCACTAGAGAACCAGCCAGGATGAGACTTGGGTTTGCAAAGTCAAAGAATTAGGCAGGGTTGTCTCCCTCTCTGCTGCAAGAAAGACAGAAGGGAGGTGGGGAGATGGAGGTGAGAGAAAGGCTCACGTCCAGTGGTTAAGAGTGTGGGTCTGGCAACAACTGCAAGCACGGTCCCAGGACCAGCAGCAGCGGTATCACCAGGGAGCTTGTTAGAAATGCTGAACACTGGTTCCCACCAGGACATACTAAAAGTCAGCATCACTGAGGGTGGAGTCTGGGAATCTATGTGTAATAAATGCTTTAAATGATTCTTATGTGTGCCAAAGCCTAAGAAGCACTGGTCCCTGGGCTGAGACAGTCTGGGCTCCATCACTCTTTGGCTTTGTGACCTGAGATGAGTTATGTACCCTTTCCAGGTGTCCACCCTTTCCTTTGTAAACTGGGTATAATGGTAGTGCCTACTTCATGGGGTGGTTTGGTGGCAAGGATTATATAACATGAGGTATGTAACGCACTTTAATCAAGATCTGACACATAATGGCCCTCATTAAAGTATGCAGAAAAAACATAGACTTTCTCTTCTCACACCCTTAAGCCCCACTTCCACCCAGGGCTCATGTTCCTAACTACCTTCCAAGGTAAACTCTTGACCCACAGTCAACTCTAACTCACAAGAAACTCCTGGATCCCACCTAAGCCATTCATGATTCATTCATTCATGGATCACAGATATATTTTTTAGTCACCCACTAAACGCCGTACCCTTCAGCAGCTCTGGAATCAGCTGTGGATTCTGCCAGTCTTAGTCTGAGATAGGAGAGGGGCACTTCATATGTATTCCCAGGAAGACAGAGACTTTCAGAGAATCACCCATGAAGTCCAGAGGTGCTGAGGAAAATAGTGGGCTGGAACTTACTTCTCATCTTAGATTTGCTGCTGAATAAATATGTGTTGAGTAAATACATGAATATCACTCAACTTGGAATATATAGTTGCAGGTTATGGTGGCAGGAGACTGGATTGGGTTTCTTCTCTCAGTTTATTGCAGAGATTATTGTATGATTCATTGATCCATTTAGATGTGCCAGAGCAGCTTGGCTTATTGTGGCATCCTGCCAGTTTTACATGCATGCCAAATAAGCTCCTTTCCAGATAAAAACCATCACAAGTTTTAACACAATTTTAAAACATACTTTGATTCATTCCTGATAAATATATTACAGAAAAACAAAGAAAGGTTAATATAGCCACGGATTTTTTTGGTCTCTTGTTAGAGAAAGTGAAAGTCAAATCTTAAGACTAATGAGCCTAAAGTCAAATCTTAAGACTAATGAGCCTAATGATCATGAATGTTGATGATGTGTGTGTGTGTGTGTGTGTGTGTGTGTAAACAAAGGAAGGCAGCCATGAGAAAATACAGAGTCCAACAGTACAAGAAAAAAGAAATATATATAGACACACACCCATACACATATCTTTAACATACACAGACACGTACACATACATTTATATATATATATATATATATATATATATATATATATATATATATATAGTGATATGCAAATAAAGCTCTGATACTTTTTTTCCTTTCCTTCTTTCCAATCCTGCCAAGACCAAGGAGTGCTCTACACTAGTGCTTCTCCAAGTATTTGTGGTAGAGGTCAAGTTTCCTTTCTTTGGTTTTTGTTTTTTCCATTTCCTATCTGTCATGGACCAGTACTATAAATGCTATAAAATGAATCATTTTAAGCATTAAATAAAATGAAAGCATGTGCAGTACACAGCACTGCCCTTGCAGAGAAATCTTCTCCCAAGCTTGCACCCAGGGAAGTAACTACACAGCAAGCCACGTAAGAACCATTTCTAAAATGGCAATGAAGCAAGCAAAGGATATGGCACGGTAACCCCAAATTGTGGGTGACAGTGGCAGCAGCAGTAGAAGGCCCCCAGCCCTCAGCCCCTGCAGGCCGTCCAGCATCCTGCGAATAGTCTGCTTCTTTCTCACTAAGGAAGGCCCTAGGTGCTAGGAGCGCACTGCAGCTCAGCAGAGGCCCAAATAGGCAGGGGCTACAAGCAAACCTCCTACTTCCTCCTACTTTCCCTTTTTTTTCTGGTTGAACTATCATAAATATCCATATAAGCCCAATGAGGATGCAGATTGGGCAAGGGTAATTATTTTCTCTTTTAATTATTCGTATTTCCCTAATCTTGTGCAAGTGGCGCTTGCAAGAAGTGAGAACTGAGAGAACTGGGTTTGCTATAAAATGGTAATTCCTGAGTGTGGCAAGGGCATGGCTATCAGAGAAGAGCAACGCCTGGGCCCCTCTGGGTGGCAGTATTAGTAAGAGAGGGACTTTGAAACTATTTCACTCCATAATTATTGACATTGCTTAATCACTGGTACGGATCTGGGTGGGGAGAAAAAGCTAATACTCTAGGTCTCATTATTACCAGAGAAATCTTTTCTCCCCCTCAATGCCCTGACATTTCTTTTTCCTGCCATTTGTGTTACTGCTCATTTGCCTCCACCTCTGCTCCCACCCTTTCACTAGTGTCATTTTATTCCTCAGATGGAGACTGCATCCTGCCACCGCCCACCACATTCCATGGCTGGCCTTCCTTTGAGGGTTTATTTCTTCGGTTGATGTCCTGGGGCTTTGTGTCTGCTGGCGTTTCTTCTCCCAAACATGTCTGTTAAAAACTATAACCTGTGAATCGGAAGTCAATACATATGGTAGTAGTGACAATAATGTGAGATCTTTGAGAAGTCTCTCTTAATTCGATGAGAGACCTCAGACCCCACAGAACAGTAATGCCCCCCTCAGGGGCGGGCCGGGGGTATGCATATGTTTCACAAAACTGTCCTCACTTGCTCTGACGCAGGAGCTTCATTCATTAGCTTGACCCTAGTTGGCTCTAACGATCTTGACTAACCCCTTTGCCTTGCACGTGATTCGTTCTCTCTGAGCTTCGATCATGAAATGCTTTCAGGGTGGATTGTCATGTCTGGGTGACTCTCAGTGCACACGCAGGGCCTTCAGGCAGCGTCTTCTCTACCTACTCATATAAGCTCAGACGGCCAAGTCAGGCAGGACTAGGTTCAAATCCTGGGTTCACCACTCGGCAGCTGCGTGACCTTGGGCAGGTGACTCTGAGTTATAGAAACTAGTTTTCTCATCTATAAACTGGAAATAATGATAGCACCTATCCCAGAGGGGTTCAGGGAGGATTTAACAAGATGGTATATATAAAGCAGTTAGTGTATATACACCTGGGACGTAAATAAGAGTTCGCTATCATTGCCATTTGTCCTTGTGGGCGGGATCCAGACCATGTGCTTTAACGGGTAACAAGCAACATTTGAAGAAACTGAGCTTAAGAATAAAGAATAAATGCATATTATAGTTGGTTCCTACAAGCCTGCTCATTCATTCAGCACGTTTATTCAGTGCCTACTTAGTGCTGGTTACTGAGTTAGGTTAATAAGTGGAATTCTCTAATAAGGAGCTGACAGTGTATTGGAATGAGTAGACCCATAGAAACAAAATAACAATTCTCCTATCTTTTTTTTTTCATAGCTAAACAAAGATCTGAGGGTATGGACTGATGTTATGTACTGTCCTTGGGAAACCAGATTGCTTGTAAAAACCTACCTGAAGGGATGACCCCTAAGCTCTGGCTCATATTTCAGACAGCTTTGAGGACAAGTGCAGGAAGGGTAAGGAAAGGGGCAGGGCTTCCCTGGGGCCTGGACTAAAAAGGTACCTCCAAACCCAAAAGATCCAGGGCCAGGGAATGTTTGTCAATGGTAACTGCAACAGCAGAGCCAACGACACATCCAGAAAGGCAAACAACAAGACACAGGCAAATCCTTTAAATTAACTTCTCGTTGCATTTTTCTGCAGGGGGAGCGCAGCCACGGAAGGGGCTCCAGGCCACTGCTTTCCTTTCCACAGTTGTTTATAAAACAGAAGAGTGAAAAAGCATCATTGGTCTCAGATTAATCTTCTCTTCAGTCCAGAGGATTGGAGCATTGGGTCCATCCTCTCCCAGCAAAACCTTATGCGTCTTCTCTTGAACAAAGAGCATCTGTGACCAGCTGCCTTACATGTTACTGGTACAGCATAAAAGAGACTGTGTGACAGCCATGGTGGGAACTGTTTTCTTTCTTTTCTTCTTTTCTTTCTTTCTTTCTTCCTTTCTTTTCTTTTTTTTTTTTAAATGCTTTTTTTTTTTAAAGGCAGAGGAAAAGGCTCTCCTTTAGAGAACATTTCCTGGTTCGAGGGAGGGTTCAATAAACAAATGATAGCAACACCAATCAACCCTCTTTGCTTACAGCCTGTGGAGTCAATCTGCCTCCTGGCTGTGGAGCTACCAACCAGCAAAGACAAACTAATTAGACAGACAAACACTTAGGCAATCACACCTTGTGAATGTAAGCGTCTTCCTGTCATTTGGCAAGTCTCTCAGCTGCCTCTGAGCGTGAGACAACAAATCCCCTGCAAACAAGTTCCTCGCTCTCCCGTTAGTGAGACCTAACGGATCACAATGGCTGGAGGTGAAAGGTGGCAGTCTCGTCAGGTAATGACATCTCTCCAACAGCCCATATTAAAACAGCCGCACTTGTTTAGACTAGCCTATTTGCACCTACCTACAGAGGGCCTTTTTAATGTAATTATTAGCCTCTGCCGCCCTGCTTAGGATTTGAAAATATCGTTCATTTTCATCTTGCTGCAGCTACCGCTGCTATCTCCTATCCAGCCTCAGTCACCTCATCTTCCCACAACTAAGTGCAGACACAGGCAGGAGCTAGAAGAGCTGAATTAACAAGAACAAGTTGGCAGGTGAGCTATGTGAGAAAAAAAAAAAAACTAAGAGATTTGACAATATATTCTAATCACTACCTGTCGGTAGAAATCTTGAAAAAAAAATCTGAATGGCTTTTCTTAGACCAAAAAGCTATTGCAATAATTGACCAAACCTGGAGATGCAAAAGCAAAGAGGTTGGAATGTAATTACAGTGTGTAGCCAATAAACAATTGTATGTTGCTTTAAATAAAAAAGAAAGAAAGAAAGAAAGTGGCTAGAATCTATTGACAGGCAGGCTCAGGAGTTCTGATAACTGCTCATCGCAGTGCAGAATTTGGTCTCTGACATTTTTATGTAGCTGGAAGGGATGGTCCCACCTGACCCCTCTCTGTATTATACAAACAAATGTATCACCATATAAAAGTTTGCCTGATATATTACAGACCTGTGGGTCAAAGACCAGAATTTATAAGTCCCCCAAATGGCTTCCATCTCTGCTGGTAAGTATCCAGGTCATATTCGGGCAGAGCAGTGAGGCGTTTCATCAACCCCCTATTAATTGTTAAATATCTGCCTTTGCTTGGAGCTCTGCTCTCTTAAAAATGATGCAGTTGACTTTCTGTCGAGATGGTTTTCAGTCTTGCTCCTCAAACCTTATTGGTGTTCTAGTTCCACTGCATATTATGGTGATCACTTATTAATGGTTATAAACACAGATGGTTTAAAAAGACATTAGTTTGGATGGTTATTAAGGAGATACTTTTGTACAAAGGAGTGCACATCTTCCTATTTTCTTCCTACATTTTTCCCTTTGTCTCTTTCTTCGCCTTTATTTTCTTTCCCCACCACCCTCCAGTGGAAGAGGCAGATTTTCTAGAACTCAGTTTCCATTTGACTACTCGGGGCCACAGCAGCTCCAGAAAAATAGAATAGTCTAGGATAAATCTCCAGGAGACAGAGATAAGGGAAAAAAGGAAAAGACCACCTGTAAAGACAGTGACCAGTGGCTAGAAGAAAGCATCTATTCCACATTTGTTGACCTAACACTTTGTACTAAGGATTGTGTGAGTAATTGGAGTAAAAAGAAAAATGGGAAATGGTCCCTGTTTCAATCTACTGAGGAAGAGAAGACGAACAGCAATGAATTAACTAATTAATTAGTCCTTTTACTTTAGGGAATTTCATTTTTAATTTTCTGGTTCCAAACCAGAGGCCGAGCAATACGTTGACCACACTGCTGGCACAAGATTCAGAATTACCACCAAGAGATTGCTGCTTAAAACAGAAAATGAAGACAAAAATCCAAATTCAAAACAGCAGCTGACAGGAAGTTAGAGGTAAATGACATTTTCTAGTCAAAGACACAATTTTAACAAAAGCATTTAGAGAGGAAGATGAAAGAAATAAAGTCAGAGTACTGCTCTGCTCTCTCTGACTCTCTTTTCAAAGCAGGGGGCAGAGGACTTCTGTACCAAGATGCCTACCAAGCAGTGCCTCTGGTGCCCACCCGCCCCTCAACTTCTGATTAAAATAATCAAGGAGACTTACCAAGGGACAATCACTGGTACAGCCCTGGAAGCTAAATATGACAGGTAATCATAGTCAAGGGCAAGGTTGCACTAACTGCAAATACTCGTATAAATGGAGGTAGTTTGAAAAACACATTCTTAGAATACACACGCCCCATCTTCTGAATCCAAACAATATGGAGGACCATGAAAATGACAGAAACATGCTTTGACCCTAGGGTTGGCTCACCACGCCAGGATGTAAGGTGCCTTCGCCAAGAAAGCAGGAGGCTACTCCTCAGCTGCCCTGGAACTGTCTTCTGAGCTGCCCAGTGGCTCCTGCCTTTGCACAACCTTTCAGAAGGTAGCAACATGGGGGGTTCAGAAGTAAGTGGCAGCACCTTGAATCTTGAGATATAGAGTCTCCTGTAGAATATGTATTATAAGCAAGGGAGGATTTGAGAAGAGTTGCAGAGCAGGGCACTGCCTCCTCCTCACCCTCCAGCACAGGCAAAGACTGTGTGTGTGTGTGTGTGTGTGTGTGTGTGTGTGTGTGTGTGTGTGTGTGTACAGCATTAGGACTCAGTACTCACACCGACAGAATGTGCCCAAGTCACTTGAACCATTCACTGAAAAACCCCATCATAGGGGTCAAAGATCACAAGCCACAAGGACCTCGAAAGTTTAGGGAACCACAGACTGGAGGAAGAGATGTTCAGTTGATGAAACTCCATACAATGTTAGTCCTCTGTGTCTACCAGGAAGAAATTCCCCAGCATTCTTGGAATGAGCCAATGCCAGGGACACAGGAGCAACATTGCAGACAGGGTGTTGTAGAGGCTGAGAAAGCTTCAGCCTTAATTCACTCATTAATTAGTCTGAGGAAGCTGCCACCCTCCCCTACCCAGGAGTTCAGGCTGTTGCCCTAGCTTCACCTGGCCTTTACAAGCATCAGACAATCAACCAAAGGGCAGCCTGGCCTCAGAGACCCTTTCAGAGTAAGTTCCAAAGCCTGCTTGAGTCAGTCCCAGTTAGCTCTTTGTCCACACTAATTCTGAATGTATAGCTACGACTTAGAGAGAGACACAGTTGGAACATATGATGAGGGCAGAAAAGAAAATTGTATTCATTGAATATTACTTCGGAAAGCAAGAAAGCACAATTTCTTTTAGAAATATTTCCATCAAAAAGTCACTTAAAAGTGCCAGTGCCTAAGCAGGGGCTGCAAACCCAAACACCTTTGGAGCCCAGGTGTGTGACTTAGCTGTGTGAATCAGTAGGGGGTTGTGGGGGGCAGAGCCCCAGAAAGTAGTTTCCAGGCTCTCAGCCTCACATAGACAGGTGCTGGCTCAGGTAGTAAATGGCCATCAACTGTGATTGGATGGCCATCAGCTGTGGCTAGTTGGCCGTCAGCTATAACCAGTGAGCCATTGGCCACTAATATAACTGCTGTGGCTACTCTAGCAGAAAGAGGAAGAATGGGGGCTAGCAAGAAGATGGTGGCTGGGCTGGCAAGCGTGGATGGCGGTTTACGGACAGTGTGGATTCAGCCTCCAGTGAGAGTATAGTGCCGCCAGCGAGACTAGAGTGGTATGACTCCCCTACCTATGGCTCCGTGGGTGTTCCTTTTTGGCCTCACCATGTCCTGCATTCTTATGAGGGGAGCGGGAGCAGAGACTCTGCATGATACCCTGCACGACAAATGACGCAGCGAGCAGGGTCTCCCGCATGACAGGGTACATTCGTAGGGAGTGGTATAAACTGGTGAAAGTTCTCCAGGTGCATCTACAGCCAGATTTAGCCTTTTGTCTTACCAGTTTCTGTCCCATGCTTCAAAGGGTTAACCTTGACTATCTTTAAAATGCAGGTATTTGAAATGATACATTCCCAGATGCTAAAGTTTGGCCAGACTCTAACTGTAAAAGATGCACCAGGATCAGGTGCCAGGGTACTCCTTATATTTTTAACTTTCTCCTTCTGAATGAGAGCAGTAGGAAATAGCAGTGGCAACTGCTTGACCCAATTGAACTATGATTTCGGCAAGAAAAGGTGGTCTCAACTGGGGAGGAAGATGGAATTATGCAGTATCCAGGGCTCCATATGGCCCCTCAGTCAGGGGTACCATTAGAGTACATCAAATGCATTACCTTCTCTCAAAGAGCTGGCTGGGGGCCTTCTCATTCCATCTGACCACCTGTCCCTCTTTCCTTCTCTGTCACAAAGCCTCCTTCCTCTCTTTATACAGTGCTGGCAAGCTTGGCTCTTACTAGTCACAGTGGAGGTGGGGAAGATGTTGAGATATCAGGGGACTGCCAGCTTGACCAGGGCCTGGCACCCCTCAGCTCTCTCTAAGATTGGAGAGAAGTCAGCTGTCCCTCTGGGAGACGTTCTGAGAGTGTCACTGGTTCAGAATCCAGAGCTCAGTAAGGAGTGTAGATTCTTTAAAGAGTCATGAGGCTGCACAAAGATGGAAGAAGCCAAGCCCACAAATGTGTGGGCAGGGTTTCTGGATTCCCCAGGCCCACTGAAACCATTTGCAGTGCAAGGCAGGGTGCCCTGTACGTGGCTCATGTCCAGATGGAAATATTTTACGTCTGCTTGTGAACTTGCATTTGGAGGACAGAAAATTTCTTTTGTTAAAACAGGGTAACCCAAGAATGCGAAACTGAGTGTGGACAGAAAAGCACACCCTCCTAGCTGCGCCTGGAATCAGTGATGGCTCTCAGAATAGTATATGGCAGCACTATCTTGAATGTCCAAACTGAAGATAGTCATGTTCTGCTTTTATATCATGACCCCTCCCTCATTTCCATTCATTATTCCTTCCCAGTGAAGCTCTCTGAATAAACCTGTCACTCCTCAAGCCACCCTTTCCCCAGCAGCACAGTGCGATGCCAGCCTCCATGCTTGCAGAGAGGCAAAGCACAGCTTTTCACAGTGTGCAACACTCAGGATTGTCGGTTCCTGGCTGGAAATGAAGAATGGAACCTCCTTGTCTCTGAGATAGCTCAGTATAGGGAGAAGACAAATTCTAACCACAATTGCCTTTATGCTTTTTGAAAATCTACCTCTTATTAAACATGCCTAGCACAGGTGGAGACCTAAGAGTAAGTGCTCCACAAATGTTGTTGATGGATTAATTGATCAAGTCTCTTCTCCCAGCCCACGTCCAAAGGGTTCTCCGTAAAGGCGTTGCTGCTGCCCAAGAACGCCTTGCTTCAGAAACCCCTGCTTTAAGGTAAAATCACACCAAAAAGAAGAAACAGCTTCACAGCAAGAAGCCAACAGAAGGCATGACTCAAAAATGGCCAGAGGCACTTGAAAACCCAATTTTACTTTTATTCCGTAACTTCACTTCTTTCAAGATGAATCATTGATGTGGAAAGAGAACTTCAACTTCTTCTGAATTCACCTACTGCTCTTCCTGGCTGGGGGAGATGTGAGACCTCTCTAAACATATAGGAGTTTGAGTCTCACATTCCACGGTTTTCCAGTTCATTGCCGGCTCTTTACTGTCACTAATTAAGGGTTGCGTTCAGTGATACTATGAGTTCACCCTTCTGTTTTCCAAACCCTCTAGGAATTGAGGTACTTGACTGTATTAAAAGGTGACAATAGGAAAATGGAAAACTAACTACTCATAAAATGTGGTTAGGGCTGAAAACTTTGACTTTAAATATTTGCATTTTCTTTTCAACTGGTATGGCCTCTCTTGCCTCTGTGCCCTATACACCATCTCATTAGTGACATTGTAACCGTCTTTCCAGACCCTTCTCAAATGCATTCTCCTCTACAGAGTCTTGATTCTCTCCACTAGACGTGATTTCTTCCTCCAACCGTGGTGTCAGGCTGCCTAGGATCTAATCCTGGTCCTGTACCTTTGTGGCTGTTGGACCCTGGGAAACTATTTGAGCTCCACATGTCCCATTTCCTCATCTGTAAAATGGGGAGAATAAGACAACTTGCCTCAAAGGGCTATGAAAATCAAACAATCCAATTCATGAAAAATGCTTAGAACAGTGTCTGGCATATGTACACACTTATGAAGCTAAGTGCTATTACATTGTCTATTAGAGATGAACTCTAACAGAATTTTTATTTCTCTAAAAGATCCTGCCTTACTTCCTTTTATGTACGTATCTTGTCCATCCACCTCTTCTCACTTTTCTTACATGTTTAGAGAGGGCTTTCCTTTTCCCCATTCAGGAGGGTTTTTAGATGAGCTCAGGGTAAGTTAAAGTCCCCCCTTAGAGTAAGGTCCTTGGGAGGGCAGGCCCTGTCTCCTATCTCTGTGGCTGGTTCATATATACGTATAACAAATATCAAGGATGCCAAAAAATGGATACGCATTTTAAAAAAGAAAAAAACTGTATCAAAATTGTAATACTCAATATGTACCGATAACAAAAGATGAATACAAGTCAGGTGTATACATTTTTTTGGCAACCCCGGTACATATTGAAATTAAGCACATGCAGTTTACACAGTGTCTAGCATATGCTAAGCTCTGAGAATACACTTGTTGACTTTTTGTTGACATAATCTTATACTAAAAGGAAGAATCCAAGTGTCTCTATATCAGTATGGAAGACACATATCTTTGAAAGTATCCACATACAACTGTTCTAAAAACAAGACATAACACAAAGTCAAATTTTGCCTTCCGGTAACCTGACAAGACTGAAAAAGTCTGACAGCACACAAAAACTTTTCCCAACATGCAGAGCTGTCATCGGTACTTTCCCACCTTCCCCGTGACATACAAATGCTGCACGGTTTCGAGAAACATCGGTGACCAGAGCAAGGACAGTGCCCCGCCCATAGTTAGTTACTAGATTTATTCTCACTCTGATCAGCTGTCAGATCATTCCTCTCAGGTCCGTGGCTATATTGGAAAATACGATTGTGAGTCTTCCTCATTTGGCATGCAGTATCTCTTTTCAAAATTCTCTCTTGTGAATGTAAAGTAAATCTAATCATTTTCTTTCTTTAATGTTCCGAGCCATTCTCTGCAGTCAGCATAAACCTTTCACACATCCCTCTGTGCTTTATAGAAACTTGCCCCCAAGAACTCCTTTTGTCAGTCTCTCCTTCCTGATGCCCCCACTCTGGTATTTGGTCATTTTAAGCTGTTCTGGACAACACTAAAGAGACAAATCTTCTGGGCTCTTTTGTGTGAATATCCAGGGGGCTCTTTGGAATGTGATTCATCAGTCAGGCCCTGGTGCGAGGCAGAAGACCCACTCAGATGGGATGCTGAAGAAATGTAAGAAAGGACAATTCACAGAGCAGGGTCAGGGGACCTACTGAGGGGTATCGAGGTGCCCAGGACTAGAAACACTGGGAAGCCAATGCCACCGTGGGCCTGAAGGAGGAAGGGAAGAAAATAGCATTATTGGAGCTTGGTGAGGGCTTGAGCCATAGATGAGGGGCCATAGACCAAGTAAAATCCAAAAGTAAAGTCTGCAATTTAAAGCATCTGCTTTATGAATTACATTTTAGAAGTTAAAAATATATATATTCATTTTCCTGGTCTATAACCCACTCACCTCTTCTCAACTCTTCCATAAATCACAAAGGACCTACAGTCTTAGAGGATGTAGCTGTGTAGGCAGTGGTGTCGCAACCAAGGGGGCAGCTGCAACAAAGAAAAGGACAGAGAATGAATCACACAGGTGAGGTGAGGAAGGGCAAGCAGAGAATAACCGTGTGAACGTCCATGTTATCCAAACCTGTACAGGAAATTGTGCCCTGTCACCCTGCACACTACACCTTCCAAGGGAGTCTAAGGAGCTTCCTACTTGTCCGACTCTAACGAGTCTTCATTGCTGTTACTAGGAAAGAGAGGCCATTTTAATTTCTAAAGAAGGAAAATAGCATAATCTTACCTGTGATTGTCATTCTCACAGGGGCTCTTAAGATTTGTGCGACATCCACTCTCTTTTGGTTGCAGAAATGCAATAAGAAAGAAAATTTTCTCTTTTTTTCCAGTTAACAATACCTGGAATAAAAACAACAATTAATGAAATATCCGCAGATTGTGTGGTGTTTTTTTTAAGTGGCAATTTTGTGTGTTCTAATTCAATTTTATGTGGTCTCAACCCTGAGTGCTTATCAGAATCACCTTCAGTACTTGTATCTAGTACAGAATCCTGCACCCTGCCCCAGACACCCTCAACAGAGAATCATTAATTTAAAATTATGGATGTATGGTTAGGAAGCTGTATGTAGTGATTCTTACCCGGACCCCTTTGGTCTATCAATGAAGTTTAACATCATTCTGTGTTATGTTTTTTATTGGTCGCCAATGTTAGTCCCAAGATAATTTATTATTTGAAAAGATATACCCAAGGGAAATAGAAATTAACTTTCATATAGTTTCATGCTCTTAAAAAGAAATGAATTTAACTCAAAATGAGGCTTTTCACAGACAGAATTAAAACTAGTTTGTGGTTTAAAGGTGGGGTTGTGGCATTTCTGAAAATTAAAATGAACCAACTAAAACTTGCCTATACAGAGTTCCCAGCCCAGCTCAAATCCCTCCAGAGAATAACCGGAATGATACGTGTGAAAAGGTACAAAGCTTCTATTCCTTGATACTGCAACAGGCAGTCTTGCCATGCACCAAGTTAGTAAACTATTCTGCTCATACCTCCTATTTTATTTTTGTTTGCTTGTTCATTTAGCACATTTCATCTTCTAGATTTTTAAAAACACTTCCATTCATGTTGTGTGTGAAGATTTTGAGGTCAGACATTGTGTCTTGTTCATTTTTACCTCATCACCCACAGTGTTAGGCCATGGTAGGTGTTCATACATACCACGCGATAATACATTACTTTGAAAACAAATGTATTTCTTTGTGAAAAATGTATCGGATACTAATGGTGTTTTTCACTGACATGTACCTTTCTCCATCATACCAACCTATGGTGCTATTCTCAACTCTTCTACTCCAGGACCAGACAAAGAAGAAATTCTAGATCTCAGCTCCAAAGGTATCAAGTTCAGTTTAAATACTGAAGGCACCTAGTGGGTTTAATATCTAGAAAAACACTCTTTTTCAGAAAAATGTTTATATCTATTCAATTGATATCTATTCTTGAATTTTGTATGATCTCTTGATTTTTTATTGTGATTGATCCTCTCTACAGGTCTCTCCTGATGAATCACAGGTATTCCTCATTTATTTTTACTCTAAGTCATTTTTAATAAATGTCTATAGACACCTACAAAATGGGGGGTATTGTTTAAAAAAAAAAAAAAGAACTGTAGATAATATTTGATAGCCAGGAACTTCCGTAAAAGGTGTGTCTGAAAAATACCACCCTTGAAATCATGAACATGATGAAAAAGGACCGGAACTGATGAATTTTAATGCCACTAGGCAAAAATCCAAGGCCTGTCACACCAGCTGGTCACCCTTGCTTTAGCCATTAAAAGTGGCCTTTTTTTGTATCTAACAACAGAAATGTCGGTCAATCAGGCACAGCTGTAGGTCTGGGCTTCGAGCCCACTCTCAACCTTGCCCCCTTCCTTTTTTCCCCCAGGCTAGAATGGAATGAAAGGGTCAGGATTGGCAGTAGGCACAGAGAAAGAGAAAACCAAGATGCTTAAATCCAGATGAAAGATTGATTGCTGCAGCATCTCAGGCCTTAGTCCATTAGGTAAAGTTTAACCCCTGCAAAGCAGGTCAGTTGGCAAAAATGGATGGAAAATACAAACCTCAGGTTGAAAGATGGGGAGGAGGTAAGGGGAGCTGCTCTGTTGCATATGGTGTTCCATTAATAGGTATCACACTCCATAATGGGAACATTTTTATACAAATGTGTTCTTTGGAATCCAGCCAAGAGCAGGGCACCCTAGTGAAATCACAATGCACAGCTAATGAGCTATTTTTGGTGAATTTGGCACTAGAGACTAATAGAACCAATTTGTCCCCAAAATGTTAAATCATTTAGCGCTTCTTTGGAGGTGCGAAGTGCATCTAGAACTTTTGGGGGCTGTCAATAAAAATTAGAGACTATTCAAAAGCCTTCAGTCTTGGCTTGCAATCCTTTATGCTCAGATTAGAGGGCTGCTGGGCCACTGAGGAGACTCAGAGCAAAGCCTGCTAGTTGCAGGAAGCTGCGGGAAGCAAGTGGTCGGACTGAGCCGCAAATGCACTCCCCTGACTAATGAGAGACTAAACAGATAGTGAGCATTCTTTACCAGCCATGCTGTCAACCCAAGTCTCCGTGGTAAGCACTCAGATCATCATCTTCTCACTCCTCACACTCTGCCATCCACTAATTTCCTTCGGCAGCACTGCCGTTCTCCCAGGCCCATAATCTCAGGACTTTGTCTTCTCCCTCACTTTTCCCATTTCCCCTTGTACTTATCTTCCAATCTCTCTACACCAGTCCTCAGCCTCACCCCTGGATTTCCAAAATTGTCTTCTGGCACTTCCTTCCACCAGCCTCCCTCACTTCTGGCCTTCCTACATATTGATGGAAGATGAATCTTCATTAACTAACACTCTCAAAAAGTTAGTCATCTCTTTAGAAACTTTCAATGGTTCCCCAGTACCTACCACATCAAGTCAGAACTCAGCCGCCTGACTGCCAAAACCCTTTATAAGATGACCCCATTCAACCAAGATAGTCTTATTTTCCACAAGCTGTCCTACCCTGCTTGGCTCAGGAGAATCATGAACCACTGTTGACTAAATAAATCCCAGATACTGCTCACCCTGGAGCCCACTACAAAGAGTGGGCAAGTTACACAGAGCTGCCAATGTGAGAAACAGTAAAATCCAAAAGTAAAGCCTGCCATTTATAGCATCTGCTTTATGAATTACATTTTAGAAGTTAAAAAAAAAATTATTCATGTTCCTGGTCTATAACACACTCACCTTATTCTCACAAAATCCCCTCTTCCCATGCAGCCAAATTTGATGAAAACCTATGAAACTGGTTTTTTTTTTATGCTGCAGAACAAATAAAAGCAGTTTTGTTGAGAAGGCTGATTGCCCAATATCCTCCATTCTCGTCAGACTGGCTTCATGTCTCACGAGTACCTGTATTCATGCTGCCCCTGTGCCTTCACATCTGCTTTGCTCTTCTTGGCATGTTCCCTCCTATCCACTCTATCTAAATCCCATTCTGTAAGGCTTGGTCCTAGTTCCACACCCTCAAAAATGCCTGCCCTAAACACCCCAGTTCTCCAGGATTTTATTCTTGAAAACAGTATGTACAATGCTACTTATTAAAGGTTAATATTTTCTCTAGTACTGTTTGCTGATCACTTTATGGAAAGCATTCTTATTTCCTCAAGGAGACGAGTCATCATTTAAACTTAAGTTTCCATAATGCTGTGGTCATAGTGGGTGCCAAATAAACCCTTTTGATTGGTCAACCCATTCATGCTTGAATTCTACTCCTATAGTACCTAAAATAGTGCTGAGCATATAACAGGGGCTCAAAAATTTCAGTTAATTAATAATTAGACACTTTTATGGAGCATTTTCTGGTCTACTCCAGATATCCGGTTGGAGCATACTGTAATCTAACTGTATGGTTACTGTGCTAGAGAAGACTAACCACCCTCCAAAAATTTCTGGGCCCCCTTCCATTATAAAGAGTTGTCACTGAGAAGCAGTTGCCCAGTCAGGCATGACATTTCTCAGCCTCCTTATAGCTAAGTGAAGCCATATAACTAGTGTTCACCAATGGAATGTAATCCAAGGTCCTTTCTGGGCCAAGGTGGCTAAGAAGTGGATGTGCCTTCTCACCTCTGTGTCTTCCCAGCTGCCATCTAGATGCAAATCTCTTGAGTCTTTAGAGGATGGTGGAGCCAGACATTGTAAAGAACTGGGTCTCTGAATTATCACATGGAGGAAGCTTCCTGCCAATTGTATTGGACTATCACTTACAGGAGAAATAGACTTTTATTGTGTTTAGTTTCTGAAAAGCTGGGGTTTGTTATAGCTAACTGACTACTTACCTACCTCTGAATGAGTAAAATTGCCACTGAGAGGAAGAGCAGTTCAAGATGAGAAGCAATTAAACTCTCATGCATTAATACATGATGAATTATCAAGCTAAAGGCTAATTGGCTTCCAGAGTGTGCCTCTGTACATTTAATGAGGAAATCAGGCATGTTCCACCAGTCCTAACAAAATGTTTTTATTGTATGTTTTAATATGCCCAAATCCATGGTTATAACTATTCTCTGAAGTTGCCTTAATCTCCTATTTCCAGGCCAAACCACTTTTCTGACCTGAACTAAAGAACAGAAGGTATAATGGCTGCTAGATATCACCATCTAGGTGTTCCACAAGCACCTCAAATTCAGGATTTCTAATACTGATCTCATCTCCCTCTTCCACTCACCTCCACCATGTTATTTTTTCAACTGAGTTTCTTATTTAAGTAAGTGGCACCACCACCTATCCAAATCCTACTTATTCTCCCCCTTTTCAACATCTCTCATATCCTTCTCTTACTCTCTTCTCCCACTGCTGCTGCTGGGTTAAGGCTGTAATCATCTCTTGCCTGAACTATAACCATAGCCTCCTAACTGCTCTGTTCTCTAGCCCAGTGTTACCTATTTTTTTGCAGGGTATAATAATCACCTGGAGATCTTGGTAAAAAAAAAAAACAAAAAAAAATGTGGATTCATGAGATCCAGCCCCCAGTTTCTGAATAGTGGCTCTAGGTGAAGCCTAGCAAGATGATTCTGGAATGGGTGGTCCCTAGACTATATTGTTCTTACCCTCTTTTTAGTGTAGTACATACACTGCCTCCAAAGTTAGTCTTTTCTCACACAAGTCTGGTTTTGCTCACCTATACAAATTCATCAAAGGCTATATGATATAATAAACTTTTTTACATGAACTTCAAAACCCTTTGTGAGTTGGTTTCTGCCTACCCATTAACTTCATCACCCTCCATTCTCCACCTGACCTTTGATTCTCTAGTAATTTTGTATATCTGCCTCCCTATACCTTTGTATGTTCTCTTACCTCTGCCTGATAGCCCTCCTCCAACATGCTACCTGGACAACTCGTATTCCTCCTTCAAGTCTCAGCTCCAACAGTAACTTCTTTGGACAACAGGGCTTGACTTCCACAAACAAACTTGGATCTTCCTACTCCTTCAATGTAGTTTACCTACCCTTGCCATAGCAATAATGTGCTGGGATCATTTTTATGTGCACCTATTGTCCCACTGGACTATAAATTTCTTCAGGGAAGGGACCAAATCTATTTATCTATGTATGCACAACACTCAAATATTTGCTCAATGAAACAGTAAATGTTCATAGACCTATACTAGTAAAAGATAAACAATACTACAAAACTTTTGGAATAACACATAGGAGAAAATCTTGATGAACTTGGGTGGGACAAGGTGCTCTTAGATGTGATAACAAAGGCATGATCCATAAAAGAAGACACTGGTAAATTGGACTTTATCAAAATTAAAAACTTTTGGGTTCAAAAGACATGATAAAATGAAAAAGGTAAGCCACAGACTGGGAGAAAATATTTGCGAATCATATTTCTGAGAGACCTTGTATCCCAAATGTACAAAGAACTCTTACAACAATAATAGAAAGACAAAGAACACAACTTAAAAAATGGCCAAAAGATTTGAATAGACATTTTACCACAGCATATATACGAATCACCAATAAGCACATGAAAAGTTGTTCAACATCATTAGTCATTAGGGAAGTGAAAATTAGAACTTCAATGAAATATCACATCACTGTCACTAGAAAAACTATAGTGAAAAATACAGACTATTAAAAGTATTGGCTTGGAAATGGAGAAACTGAAATTCCCAAAACATTGCTGAGGGGAATGTAAAATGATGCAACTACTTTGGAAAAGAATTTGGTACTTTACTAAAAATTAAAAATAAATTTATCATATGACCCAGCAATTTTGCTACTAAGTGTCTACCCAAGGGAAATAAAAAGGTTATCGAAATTGATGTCATCAAAATGGTAGTATGAGTTGAGCCTCTGGAAATCTCCCCTGGAATTTATAACAAATTGAAAAACTATAACTCCACAAAGGACTCCCTGCACAGCAGACAGGCAAGACGAAGAGTGTCACTACTGAATTCACCTAAAAGTGGGCAAATTACTCGAGCAGCGGAGGACCAAAGGGAGAAGTGCAGAGATGGAGACACGCAGGCGCAGGACGCAGACCTATCTCAGTGCTCCAAGCTCGCTATATCCCAGAACTACCGCAGCTGTGGGAGAGGAAAGAACTTGGACTGCTAGGGCTCCTTTATGGCCCACAGGGCTGAGGGGACCACAGGGCTGAGGGGACAGCATATAACACGGCTGAACCCAACGCTCACAGCAGAGACCTCAGAGAAAAGACCGAGGGAAAAAGACTGAAAACGGTGGTTTAAGCCCTCACTGCTGCAGAAAATGGTAAGCCTTAGGCACTGAGACTAGCTGCCCCCTTCCTACCATCCCAGAGCTCGCCCTGCCCCCACCTACCCAGTGCTAGAAGTGGAAGAGTAGCCGTGTCAGATCAAAAGAACAGAATAATTGCAGTTCTGAGAACTGTGGTCCACAGACAGATTCGCAACCCAACTAGTTCCAGCAAAGGGGAGGGAGCTGTGGAAGCAGGATGGGCTGTGGCGGTGGTTGCAGCCATTACTCTGGGCCAATTCTCACAACTCACCCCGCCCCTATCCCCACCTATCTGGGCGGATCCCTGCAGGAGTAAACAAAACTGCTGAAACACACAGGCTCTGAATCTGGTGCAGTAAGAGCTTTGGAACTTCAAAAGCTCTCCGCATCCCCACAGGGACACAGTGCCCTATGACCTAGGTGAACTGTTAACAGAGGAGAAGACCACCTTCCAGGGAATCCCCCCATTGTGTGAGAAGCTGGAATAGTGCAGAGAAAACATAACACTATAGTGTGAGAGAGAAAAAAAGGCTGCAGTCAGAGAGACAATAAAACATTCTACAAACACGAACTGGAAAAGAAAAGAAAGACCTCTTCCTATCAACCTTTTTCAGAACCCACTCCTGTAGATGTCTAGGAAAAGAAATAATAAATCATTAATTGCCATGCATAACCAAAGCAACAAGACAGCTCAGAAAGAAAGTGAAAAGTCTCCAG
Source organism: Rhinolophus sinicus (assembly GCF_036562045.2). Classification (NCBI taxonomy): domain Eukaryota; kingdom Metazoa; phylum Chordata; class Mammalia; order Chiroptera; family Rhinolophidae; genus Rhinolophus; species Rhinolophus sinicus. The sequence continues at coordinate 52,496,363 of NC_133756.1, read as the reverse complement.
AAAAGGAAATTAAAGATATGGAAATATGTGGCTTAAGTGACAGAGAATTCAAGATTGCAGTTCTAAAAAAACTCAATGAGATGCAAGATAACACAGAAAGGCAGTTTAATGAACTAACACAATCAAAGAAAAACACAAACATTTTACCAAAGAGATTGAAATTTTTAAAAAGAACCAAATAGAATTTCTGGAGATTAAGAACTCAAAAGAAGAAATTAAGAATGAAATAGCCAGCTTATGTAGTAGAGTTGACCAGATGGAGGAAAGAATCAGTGACATCGAAGATAGAAACCTGGAAATGACATAGGTGGAAGAAGAAAGAGACTTGAGACTTAAAAGAAATGAAAGAACTCTACAAGAACTTTCTGACTCCATCAGAAAGAGCAATATAAGAATAATGGGCACACCAGAAGGAGAAGAAAGAGAGAAGGGAACAGAGAGTATATTCAAACAAATAGTTGATGAGAACTTGTGGAAAGAACTGGATCCTCGAATCCAAGAAGCAAATAGAACACCTAATTACCTCAACCCCAACAGGTTGAGGTAATTATACTGAAGGTACATTATACTGAAGCTATCAAAAAACAACGACAAAGAAAGAATTCTCAAGACAGCCAGGAAAAAGAAGACGGTAACCTACAAAGGAAAGCCCATTAGATTATATCAGATTTCTCAGCAGAAACTCTACAAGCCAGGAGGGAATGGAACCAAATATTCAACCTATTGAAAGAGAGAAATTATGAGCCAAGAATAACATACCCAACAAAGATATCCTTTAGATATGAAGGAGGAATAAAGACCTTTCCAGACATACAGAAGCTGAGGGAATTTTCTAATACATGACCTGCACTACAAGAAATACTAAAGGAGGCTATTTGACCACCATCAACAGGGACAATTTGTGGCAACCAAAATGTAAAAAGGGGGAGAGTAAAGGCATGAACCGGAATATGGGAATGGAGAAAGTAGGCATGCTGAAGAAAATGGAATACTCTAAATATCAAACTTTCTTTTACATAAACTTAAGGGTAACCACTCAAAAAAAAAAAAAAAAATCCAGAACTGAAATATATACTGTAATAAAAGAAGAAACAAAGGGAAACATCATAGAATACCACCACACAGAAATAATAGACAACAACAAAAAGGCAAAGAAACAATGGAGACACAGTCTTACCAGAAAACTAAAGATAGAATGATAGGAAATCCTCACATATCAATAATCACCCTAAATGTAAATGGACTGAACTCACCAATAAAAAGGCACAGAGTAGAAGATTGGATCAAAAAACTAAACCCAACCATATGCTGTCTCCAAGAGACACATCTCAGCTACAAGGACAAGCATAGACTCAAAGTGAAAGGGTGGAAATTGACACTCCAAGCAAATGGTATCCAGAGAAAATCAGGTGTAGCCATACTGATATCAGATGAAACAGACTTCAGGGTGAAAAAGGTAACAAGAGACAAAGATGGACATTTCATAATGGTAAAGGGACTATACAACAAGAAGACATAACAGTCATCAATATTTATGCCCCCAATCAGGGAGCACCAAAATATACCAAGCAACTACTAACAGAACTAAAGGGAGAAATTGACCAAAACACAATTATACTAGGGGACTTAAATACATCATTGACAGCTATGGATAGATCATCCAAACAGAAAATAAATAATGAAATAGCAGCCCTAAATGACACATTAGATGAAATGGACATAATTGACATTTATAGAGCACTTCATCCTAAAACATCAGACTATACATTTTTTTCTAGTGTACATGGAACATTCTCAAGGATAGACCATATATTGGGACATAAAACTAACCTCAGCAAATTTAAGAAGATTGAAATCATACCAAGCATATTCTCTGATCACAAGGCTTTGAAATTGCATATCAACTGCAAAATAAAGCAGGAAAGAACACAAATACATGGAGATTAAACAACATACTTTTAAAGAATGACTGGGTCAAAGAAGAAATTAGAGGAGAGATCAAAAGATACATAGAAACAAATGACAATGAAAATATGTCCTACCAAAATTTTTGGGATGCAGCCAAAGCAGTTTTAAGAGGGAAATTTATATCATTACAGGCCTATCTCAAGAAACAAGAAAAATCCCAAATAAATAACCTCATGTTACACCTTAAAGAACTAGAAAAAGAAGAACAAATGAAACCCAAGGTCAGCAGAAGAAAGGAAATAATGAAAATCAGAGCAGAACTAAATGAAATAGAGAACAAAAAGACAATAGAAAAAATTAATGTGACAAAGAGCTGGTTCTTTGAAAAGATTAATAAAATTGATAAACGTTTGGCTAAACTCACTAAGATAAAAAGACAAAAGACACTAATAAACAAAATCAGAAGTGAAAAAGGGGAAGTTATCATGGATGCTACAGAAATACAAAGGATCATCCAAGAATACTACGAAGGACTATATGCCACCAAATTCAATAACCTAGAAGAAATGGACAAGTTCTTAGAAACATATAGCCTTCTACGCTGAACCATGAAGAACTGGGAAATCTAAACAGACCGATCACCAGTAAGGAAATTGAATCAGTCATCCAAAACCTTCCCAACAGCAAAAGACTGGGACCAGATGGCTTCACTACTGAATTCTACCAAACCTTCAAAAAGGATCTAATACCAATCCTGCTCAAACTCTTCCAAAAAATTGAAGAAGAGACAGTACTCCCTAACTCATTTTATGAGGCCAACATTACCCTGATACCAAAACCTGGTAAGGACAACACAACAAAAGAGAACTGCAGACCAATATCTCTGATGAATACAGATGCAAAAATCCTAAACAAAATTCTAGCAAATCGAATACAACAATGCATTAAAAAGATTATTCATCACGACCAAGTGGGGTTCATCCCAGGGGCACAAGGATGGTTCAACATACCCAAATCCATCAATGTGATACATCACATAAACAAAATAAAGGACAAAAATCATATGATTATATCAATTGATGCAGAAAAAGCATTTGACAAGATACAACATCCATTTATGATTAAAACACTTAATAAAATAGGTATAGAAGGAAAATACCTTAACATAATAAAGGCCATATATGACAAACCCTCAGCTAATCTCATAATTAATGGTGAAAAACTGAAGCCCTTTGCTCTACGTTCAGGAACACGACAGGGCTGTCCCCTATCACCTCTGCTTTTCAACATAGTGTTGGAAGTCCTCGCCAGAGCAATCAGGCAAGAGAAAGAAATAAAAGGCATCCAAATTGGGAATGAAGAAGTTAAATTGTCACTCTTTGCAGATGACATGATGCTATATATAGAAAACCCTAAAGACTCCACCAAAAAGCTATTAGAAACAATCAACGAATACAGTACAGTTGCCAGCTACAAAATCAACATACAAAAGTCCATTGCATTCCTATATACTAACAATGAAATCTCAGAAAAAGAAATAAAAAAAAACAATTCCTTTTGCAATTGCAGCAAAAAGAATAAAATACCTAGGAATAAACTTAACCAAGGATGTGAAAGACCTATATGCTGAAAACTACAAGACATTTTTAAAAGAAATTGAAGAAGACACAAAGAAATGGAAAGACATTCCGTGCTCATGGATTGGAAGAATCAACATAGTTAAAATGGCCATATTACCCAAAGCAATATACACATTCAATGCAATCCCCATCAAAATCCCAATGGCATTTTTTAAAGAAATAGAACAAATATCATCAGATTTGTTTGGAACCACAAAAGACCCCGAAAAGCCAAAGCAATCTGAAGAAAAAAGAACAATGCTGGAGGTATCACACTCCCTGACTTTAGCTTGTACTACAGGGCTACAATAATCAAAACAGCATGGTATTGGCAGAAAAACAGACACATAGACCAATGGAATAGAATTGAGAACTCAGAAATAAAACCACATAAATATGGACAGATAATTTTTGACAAAGAAGCAAAAAACATACAATGGAGAAAAGACAGCCTCTTCAATAAATGGTGCTGGGAGAATTGGAAAGCCACGTGCAAAAGAATGAAACTGGACTGCTATCTGTCACCATGTACCAAAATTAATTCAAAATGGATCAAAGACTTAAGCATAAGACCTGAAACAATAAGCTGCATAGAAGAAAGCATAGGTACTAAACTTATGGACGTTGGGTTCAAAGAGCGTTTTATGAACTTGACTTCAAAGGCAAGGGAAGTAAAAGCTAAAATAAATGAATGGGACTATATCAAACTTAAAAGCTTCTGTACAGCAAAAGAAACCATCGACAAAATAAAGAGGCAACCAACTAAATGGAAGAAGATTTTTGCAAGCAGTGCCTCCGATAAGGGGCTAATATCCAAAATATACAAGGAACTCATGCAACTCAACAACAAAAAAACAAACAACCCAATTGAAAAATGGGCAGAGGACCTGAAGAGACATTTCTCCAAAGAGGACATACAAATGGCAAATAGACATATGAAAAAATGCTCAACATCACTAATCATCAGAGAAATGCAAATAAAACCACAATGAGATATCACCTCACCCCAGTCAGAATGGCTATCATCAACAAGACAAATAGTAACAAGTGTTGGAGAGGCTGTGGAGAAAAAGGAACCCTCATACACTGTTGGTGGGAATGCAGACTGGTGCAGCCGCTATGGAAGGCAGTGTGGAGGTTCCTCAAAAAATTACAAATAGAATTACCATATGAGCCAGCAATCCCTCTCCTGGGTATCTACCCAAAAAATCTGAAAATATTTATCCATAAAGACACGTGTGCTCCATTGGAGCTTTATTTACGGTGGCCAAGACATAGAAACAACTAAAATGTCCTTCAATAGATGAATGGATAAGGAAGTTGTGGTATATATACACAATGGAATACTATTCGGCAGTAAGAAAAGGTGAAATAGGACCATTTGAGACAACATGGATGGATCTTGAGATTATAATGCTAAGTGAAATAAGTCAGGCAGAAAAAGCAGAGAACCATATGATTTCACTGATATGTGGTATATAAACTGAAAACAACAAAAGAACAAGACAAACAAATGATAAACAAAAACTCATAGACACAGACAATAGTTTAGTGGTTACCAGAGGGTAAAGGGGGTGGGGGGTGGGAGATGAGGGTAAGGGGGATCAAATATATGGTGATGGAAGGAGAACTGACTCTGGGTGGTGAACACACAATGGGATTTATAGATGATGTATTACAGAATTGTACACCTGAAATCTATGTAACTTTACTAACAATTGTCACCCCAATAAACTTTAATTAAAAAAATAATGTTATCTACACAGGAAAAATGAAAATGCATGTCCACACAAAGCCTTGTATGTGAATGTTCATAGCAGCATTATACAAAATAGCTAAAAATGGAAACAATCCAAGTGTCCATCAACTGGTGAATGGATGAACAAAACTGGATTGTGGTGATGGTTGCACAAGTCTGTAAATTTACAAAACATCATTGAATTGTATACATAAAACAGGTGAATTTTATGACATGCAAATTATACCTCAATAAACTTATTTTTAAGCAAAGAAAGAAATGAGTGTTTTATATTTGTATAGATGTGACTAATACTACTACAATAACAACATACATTTATGTACCTGCTATGTGCCAGGCAATGACCTAAGTACTTTATACATTTAAACTATGTATACATTTAATTCTCACAACTGACAGGAGCTATTATTATCCCTATTTTGTAGATGAGAAAACTGAGGCACAGAGAAGTTAATGTTTCCAGTGTCACATGCCAAAGAAATGGTGGATCTACAAATATTCAGAGGGGGGATTGGGGGGAATGAAATTGTCAAATCATTGCAATTGTTATGTCAAAAAGATGTTCCATTTTATTCAAATAATTATGGGAAATAAATAATATTTGGATTGTTTATTCTTTTTCCCTTAGTAACGAATTAAGAATAAAAAATTTAGTCTGAAATTATATAAAAGACCTATAAGTATCATTCAATTATCCTTCCCAGTCATTTGCACTGGGTAAAACTGATGTTTCTGTTAAAACATCACTACAGAAGGCAAGATTTGACATCATTACCATTATATGCTGTCAAAAGCAAGCTTGTCCATCTTCATTCTAAACACAGAAAGGAGTAAAAGGTACCAACGCGTCCAAAGCAGCCAACGCAAAGGTGCCCACTCCCCCTTCATCAAGACCAGTCTCACACACCTGGACCCAGAGCTGCGACCATCACTCCAGAGCCCTTTACATCAATCACCCTCTCGTTTCCACACTTGTCATTTGCCTGTGCCTTACCAGAGCTGTGTGTGTGAAGGTATAGAAATGTCCTTGAAAGCCCAAATTTATGCTCCTTATGAATAATAAAAATCATATTTAAGTAAAGAAATCTATTGGTGAAGTCTACAGCCAATTGCACTACAAATAATACTCTGAAAATGGACACGAAACATATTAAAGACATAAAAAACTACATGATTGTATTCAGATAACAATAACCTTGGGCTTGCGTTGTACTGTATTGCATATTATCAAGTCACTGTTTAATCAACCCAAGTTAAGTCACGTGAGTGACATAAATGTGAGTACCAAGACAAGGCCTCTCCTTTAAAAACAAATTGACTTTTAATTCTGCTCAGGGCCACCTACCCAAATCTACAGTTGATTGCAATGTTTAAATTCTGACATTACCAAAGATAACTGAACTTGTGGGAATCAAAAACAAAATTTCTTTCCTCCTTCCCCCCTCTTTTTTCTCATCCTACCCTCCAGATTATAAGTATTAGCTATTTTTAGCTGAGGCTGAATGGATAGTTTCATTTCTTCATTACAAATCTTAAGACTATCACAGCAAACAAAAAAATGAAATTTGACTTGCTGATGTTAAACTATTGATGCAGCCTTTTAAAAACATATTTGGTTCTCTGAAATACTTTCTCAGAACTGTGCTTCATTGCTCATTGGTTCCTATTCTGTTTGTTCTTGGCCTCTGCGTTCCTTTTCGATTTTCTGCAGGTTAGCAACTGCTGCATGGTCTGCTTTTGAAATGTGTCTTTAGGCACGCTTTTGTTTGACAAGGAATGCCAAGGCTGAGCTGACAAAGTCTGTTTGAAAATCTTTTTCCAGGTATACAAGATCAGTGAGCCTCTTCAATGTATTCTGTGATTAAAATTTTTCTTTAGATATTTATATCAACATTTCAGTTTTAGGGAGAGATGTTTTCTGAGCCTACCTGTCAGAAAGAAACTTGCAAAAGGTAAGGTACTCTATCATTTATACATTCAAATGCAGACATGTGTTGCGATAGGGTTGACATCCACCCCACCCCCACACCTTCTCCCCATACCACTAATAAGAAGGAAAACAGACTACAGGCAGTGTCGCCACTCCTCCCACAGGCCAGGACAAATATCTCCTTAGGACTTCTGGCCTGAAGCTATAGGATTTCAGGATTTAACTTGGAAAGACCTAGGAAATTTTCATCCTAAGAGTTTATTTCCTGCACACTTTCCTTTTAAGGGTAGGAGAAATGGGGGCAACAGTGTGAGGAAATACAGCTACTGAAGAAAAGTTTGCCTCTATAAACCTGTGTATTAAGAAGGCAACCTACCAATAGGAATTTAAATACCTGCTTTTTTCATCTAAGTGCATTGGTGTTCAATTCAGTTCAGCAAATATTTAGTTTTATCCTCAGACATATTTAAAAGTGCAATACATTTTACTGAAGATCTTACAAAGCTAGAATATATTGTTTCAAGATAAAAACCTATTTTAAAAAGCTACTTCTTAGCATGTTACAAGGAAGGGGTGTCATTTTGGCCACCAGTTAGTTATCTAGACCTCACCAGTCAGGCTTATGTTAATTTGCCATAAGAAGAGACCACAAAGGGCGATATAAGAAAAAATGAGAGTGGAGGGACACACCCACTTGAGAGGAAATAATTCTCAAGTATTTTGGTAGACCCATACAGAAAAATTAATTTCCAATTTGGTTTATTCAGTGATTAAAGCAAGCCTTGCAGGTAGCCCACCTGAAAACACTTCCTCAAACTTCCCAGTTGGCTGGGACATGCTAAGAGAACATTCTGCAGTTCCTTACATTATGTTCCACAACTCAGATTGTTAACCAATTCTGATTGACCTGCTCCCCAGTTACAAAACTGGACTACATTTGTCTCTGTTGAATCGTATTTTATTAGTCAACCATTTCATTCACAAATATTCATTGATCACTTTCTATGCATTAAACACAGTTCCAGGTACTGGGGATGTAACACCAAACAACACAATCCCTGGACTCAAGGAGTTATGGTCCAGTGAAGACAGAAAAACAAAACAAGAAAAAAATCAGATTTTCTTTCAAAAAGGTCAAAAACAATAAAAGCACTTAAAGATCCCAAGATGTAAATGATAATAATATCAGCCATTTTAGTTCTTTGCTGAATTAGATGGGATGATACACATATTGTTAAATATAGTTTGAGATCATATGTAGCTTTTTAAAAACAAAAACATCTTAGACAATAATGGTTATATGTTTTATAATCCATTATTTTTCCCAGAGCCCATTAACATAACCATATTCCCTTCTTGATAGAGCCTTCTATCAAGAAGAATAAGTTCGTATGCCACGTGATTCATCCACTAAAATGTATGGATGCAAGATGCTTCTCCATTAAGTAACACTGAGGGTTGGTGAGTCTTTTTTTCTTGTTGTTTTCAAGTGCTAACTTATGATGGTAATGCACATCAGGCCAAGTGTCTAAATCCAAAAGAGGAAGATCAGGGGAAAGAGGCTGAAGAAGCACTTACTACAGAGGCAGTTTACATGCTTCTGAGGTCTGAGTGCCAGAGCCTGGTTTTGATGCCCATCCCAGAAGTATTGGTTCTATGTACTGTTTATAACCCAAGGTGTTTTGGGCATTCCTAAAAGAGAAAGAGAGACAAAAGATGTGCCTATTATGTGGGTAAGTGGCTCATTTTCACACCACACCAGGTAAGTAAATGATGAGTCCCACCCCAGATGGGTAGTGGGTCCAAATGTTTCCCTCCAGCCACTGAAGACCAATGGCCATAAAGAGGGAATTTTTCTTTGTGCCTGTGGGTGATAGTTTGTCTATCTTGGTGCAGCTGTTTCTGAATCTTTCACACAAAGAAGAGCTAAACCCACGCCAGATACCTGGAGTGTTGCTTTAAGAAATGCGGCCGATCATTCCCGTGATGTGGTCAGAGAAAGTGTCAGAATCTGTACTAGTGAAGTGAGACAGAAAAAAATAAATGCCATTTTAAGATGGAGGAGTATATACCATCTATCCATTTCATTTTGTGTTTCCGTAGCTTTAACTGGACATGATACAGCATCTCTTGTTTTTCTGCAGCTATTCCCAAGTCCTCCATGAATTCCCAAGATGAGAATACCTAATATACATTGGGAGGTGTGACTACACTCACAAATTCAAATGATGAAAACAAATAGTGCTTTGCGAACACATGTGCAAAACCAACATACTTGTTAATGCCCGTGGTCTACCAGTTTTAAGATAGAGAGCCCCAGAGAGAAACACTTCAGAATTCCATAACTACACCTACTTCAGGGCACGTTTCAGGAATGAAGAGTAGATAATCATTTGTTTTGGATGCACAGGAGGTGAGCAGGGAATTTGAAAGGTGAGGGAGAGAATATTTTTATTGGGAATAAAATGGAAATTATTTACTCTAGCAATCCTCATTATCCTGTTGATTTCCATCCTGCTGACACTCAGAGGTCCTCTTATCTCTCACCCATCTCTCCCCTCTGCTTTTACAATTCTCTATTCCCTTTAATTTTGTGACAAAAATTTGCAAGTCTGAAACCTGTAGTTCACCTGAAATATTAATATTCAAGCTCCAAGTATCTAAAGGAGGAAAAGGAAAGGTCCCCACTTTCAACTCCACTATCAGCCCTTTGGTATGAGAACTTTGACAAGCAGAAATTCATGTCCGATTATCAATGTATCATCAACATTTACCAATGTTGCTTTCATTGGCTTTTTTCTAGTGTAGTCATTTCAGGCAGAATACTAAATTCGTGTCAAGATAAAATTAAGAACTACATTTTTTAAAAGTGTGTCTGACATGCAGAAAAAAAATAAAGCCTAATTAATCGCCTTTTCTTTTTTTTCATGAGACTAGAAATACATTTTTGCTTGTGTTCTATTGTGTGGAACAGATCTTCCTAAAAAGGAAGATATCTCTTAGACCAGAAATATTCTCAGGGCATGGGGAGGAAAATCCATTAAGGAGTTTAATTCTGCTAAAATAAGATCCCTAGTTGCCTTGTGCCTGAGGCAACTTATGCAAAGGGCGCAATTTAAAAACTTGATTAAGCAGGCTTTGCTGCTCTTCCTTAGAATAGCATCCTATCCAGTGACCTACAGCTTCCTAAAAACCTGCCTCAAAAGCAACTTCAAATTCATCAATACCACACTGCATAGTAAACTTGAGTCGGACTGGTCAGAATCTCAGCCCAATAAAATGCATTAACTACTAGGTCATAAGTCTTGGTTTCTTAATTGGTAAGATACTAAGTAAAAACCTGATTTAAAAATTTACCTCATGAAGTTGTTCTAAAAAATAATTTATACAAAGCATCGAACATAATACATACAGCAGGTACTCAATCAATGTTTCCTTCTCCCCAAAACATATCCTTACACAAGACTTATTCTCCCCTAAACATTTCTGGGGGGGAAAAAAGAAAACACTAAATAAGAAACAATCCTACAAATAGGCAACTTATTATGAGCCTATAATCACTCAACCAAAACAGAATACAAACACTATTTTTTTTAATGTGGTGCTATACTAATTATATCCAAAGAACCCGCCTTCACTAATTTATCCCAGAGGGAGATTTATGCTTGTCAATACAGGCCCTGGGTCTAAATCAACAAGCCATCACTACTTTGATTGGCTTTCAATTTGTGTAGTTTGGGAAGGAATCTGAAGAAGTTCCCAAAAGTTCCTCTTATATATTCTTGGAGAAAATGACAGGTGGCTTTCACCCCAGGGAAGGGGACTCTTTTGCAGATGTCTCAGGGACCACAGCAAAGGAGGCTATGAAAATAGGTTCCGCTGGCCCTTATACGTACCTTTATGTAGGTAATCATGACGAACAAGGCATCTATCACCATGGGGTCAGCTCCTTGGAAAACAGAGCTTCATCCCTCATCTCATTCCCAGAAGCTGATCTCATTCTTTTCCCAACTTGGAGGTGAAGACCAAACTGTTTCAGGTGCTAATAAGACTCCAAAGAGCCTCAACAACCAGGTATAGTTCTACTGGCGACCCAGAGCTCAGTTCGTTTTCCATGGTCAGACCGCACTGACCACGGACATCTCAAAAAAACCACATCACAAGACCTCCCCAAAGAGGGTAAATTTACTCCTCAGCAAAGAAGAAAAGACTCAGAATCTGGCTGAAAGCATACCCTCACCATTCAACCCAACCAGTATCTGTGGGAATACCAATGGATCATGGTGTATGATGAAGCCCCAACATCTACTATTCTGAAGCTCATCACCTACAAAAGAAAACATAAAAGAAAAAAAGGAAGAAAACCACCTGTCACATATAGTTTTTGTTCTATTAAAATGGAAAGCCAAAATGCCTTGACTGTGACACTTTCTAGCAACAGACAAGAAAAAAGCATATTTTAGGTACTTGTCATTTTTCTAGCAAAATAGAATAAAACCCTTGGTCTGATTCCAACCACATTACCAAAGGACCATTCACCTAATGTACAAAAGCAGCTCTTCATCAATTTATCATTAACAAGAGCATTACCACCTAATGTAAGGGAACTACTCGTCCCCAAAGGATTCTGTTAATGGGAGGCTGGAGCCAGACAACAAGCATGGGAGCAGGTCTGCCACAGGAGGGAATGCAATGTGTTTCCAGCAAAGGACGTTGCACAATGGCCTTCTCTAACTGATGAGTTCCTGAAGAGAAAGGAGGGGTCTGAAGTGAAGAAAGTTTAAACTGTTACACGGGCATCTTCTTGAATTTTTTTTTTTTTTTTTTTTTCAGTAATGTGTACTTGTTTTCAATACACATTCCCCAGTGGCTGCTGGTTCCTGCCCAGCTTTCTGGCCCTCTCTTTGTGACCATGCAGACTTGCAGTTTGGGAATGATGCCACCTGAAATAATAAGACAATGTAAATGAACCCATTTGGGAAGGCTAAAATGTCACTGTGAGTTCCTTATTAGGTCCTCTAGCAACAGCACCAAACACTAGGTGCTATTTAAACCCTCTACGATATTAACTAATTTAAGAAATTAGAAGAAATCTAACTAGGTGCTATTATTTTCACCATTTTACAGATGAGAAAGATGAGGCACAAAGAGGTCTGATAACTGGCTCTTGGTCACAAAGGTAATACACGGTGGCACTAGGATTTGAACCCAAGTATTCTAGCCTCAGAGTCCATTCTTTTAAACAGTATGAGGTCGGACAATTAAGTTCGTGAACTCATCATAGGAAAAGTGCTACATACCTCATTGCTGAATATCACTACAGTCACCTTTGAAGTACTCCCCTTGGGAAGATATGCACTGATGACAGTGCCTAGTCCACCCTTCAAAGCAATTTTGGAACTCTTTTTCTGGAATGGCCATCAGAGCTGTTGTCGTATTACCCTTGATGTCCTGAATGTCATCAAAATATCTTCCTTTCAGTATTTCCTTTATCTAAAGAAGTCATTGGGGGCAGATCAGGTGAGTAGGGAGGGTATTCCAATACAGTTAACTGTTTACTGGCTAAAAACTCCCTCACAGACAGTGCAGTGTGAGCTGGTGCATTGTTGTGATGCAAGAGCCATGAATTGTTGGCTAAAAGTTCAGGTCGTCTAACTTTTTCACACAGCTTTTTCAGCACTTCCAAATAGTAAACTTGGTTAACTGTTCACACAGTTGGTACAAATTCATAATGAATAATCCCTCTGATATCAAAAAAGGTTAGCAACATTACTGTGACAAGTTTGCGAATTTAATTGTCTGGCCTGATATACAACAATGCCTGTCAAGCCCACCAAAAATAAAACAAAAGCAGACAAATTAATACATGACTTGTAACGCATGACTTGGAAGCATTCACACTAATAATATTGTTTTTTTTCAATGCCTATAGACATTGGAGTCAAACAGATTCAAGTCCAAATCCTAGTCAGTTAATGCACATTAGTCAGTTAAACTTGAACACGTTATTTGACTATTCCAAGCCTCACTTTCCCCATCTTTAAAATAGAGATAATAATAGTACTTACCTCACAGAGCTGTGAGAATGAAATAAGATAGGGCCTGTATAAGCACACTTGCAAGATTCTAACAACATGTTTAGTATTTCATAAACATTAGGTATAATTATTATCACCATCATTATTATTTATTATACATCTGGCTTTTTATTGTAAGTGAGCATTTAAAAGGAATGATGCCTTTTCACTCTATCCAGGCACCATACCGATTTCAAAAGCCCACACGTGTGAGATGACTGGTGGGGATTATGGGTATTGGCCACAGTTAAGGATCACAGCAAAGCTAAGAGACTCACAGGGACTGAACCCCTCAACCTTGGCTTCATTAGCAAGTTTCTCAAGCTGAGTTAACGGAGCCCGATCAAGCATTCCCTTGCAAATATAAATCATTACCCAATAAACCACAGACATACAAGAATGTCCACAGCAGATAAAGCTTCGGGTCAGAGTAGCCAATCCCTGAGGCTTTGTGGAAAGGGAGAAAAAGCAACAGCATTAATTATATAAACAGTTACTTGAAAAATGCTTTAAGCAAGTGTTTTAGATTCCCCTTTAATTAGGATAAATAATTACTGCACTTTCATCTCTCAATGAGCTCCCAAACTCTCCCATGCCCCATCTTCAAATACCAACTAGAAACACACAAAGATTGGGAGAATAAACTAACTGTGTACACTTTTAAAGCCACTTTATCTGTCTGGATCTCCGCTTCACCATCTGTACAATGAAGAGATTGGATGGGGTAAGTCTCCAAGGCCCCTTCCAGGAGATTTTCCACGACTCCATTGCAATGCTTTGGGGCTGACGTAATGGCTACACCACTTTATTCGTGTTCTGTTCCAGGGAGCAGCATACCATTTGAGGATATTAACTACATTTGTTTATTGAGCTTCTAAACCTGTTTTACAAATGTGAACATCAAGATACCAGCAATTCTGTAAGTGTGCCATGAAATAGGGAAACCCAAAATAACAGGTCTAAAAGATATCTGGAGAGTAGCTCAATGAGGATTGGAGTGGTTAAAAGAACTGAAGATGTTCTTGGGAAATGATAAATTATCTTTGTTAATTACCCTTATTCTATGTGGTTCCAGAATTGCAATCAATGCATTAACATTGCAGGGAGGGAGATAGTAAATAACTATATAAAAAATAGCTTTCCATCCAAGATAATGGTTCAAATGGGGGGGAGGGGAGGGCGGGAATTGGTTCAGCTATGAGCATCACTAAAAGAAAGATGCTCAGAGGAAATTCCTCAACTGGGATGGTAAATGGAGGACTGTATGCTGAGCTCACATTACCTCTGAGAATCTGTCCTGACTCCCTGCAGATGGTTAATAACTTCTTCATCCAATCTGTCCTCTATTTTGTCCAAGGGAGGGAGAGCAGCTGGCTTCAAGTTTCAGAGTTAGTTTTTTAACTGATAAAGACTCCACTTTTTTTTTCCCTGAATGTTGTTTCAGCCACACCACTTGATTCTGGTGTTTCAATTTCAAAATAAAAGGAAAGTTAAACTGGAAAAAAAGAAAGCAGAGGAATGCACCCTGGATCTGAAAGTGCTTGAAGTCTGGAAGAAGTGCTGCAAGGGTTATTCACTTTTCAGTATGTCTCTCTGTCTTGTCACCCTAAAGCTACCATAAGCTCCCTGAAGGCAAAGAGCCAGCTTTTTATTCTTGTGGGTCCCACATAGCAACTAGCAGGGTGCCCTACATATAGAAACTACCCACTATTAATGGAATCAGTGGTTGTCTATACAACTGAACTCATTTATATGCATACTTCTGTAGCTCTTGGAGTCTTCCATGCTATTTAACACAATTAATTGTTGTGCCCTGTTCTTTGGTTATTTCATGGGTGTTACCCTTGGAAGTGCAATTAGACGGTGAACTTCTTGAAGACAAAAATACTGGCTCGTACTTTATCTTGCATTTCATGCTGGCCAGAACTGGTATTCAATAAAGGCGTGTGGATGTACATGTGCTGTTTTATCCAGAATGACTTTCAGCTGCTACATTACACTGTCTGACAGACCAAAATGGATGTCTGTCTTAGATTAGCAGGACTAGCATAAGCTATCCTCAAGCACACTCAGAAAAGTACATGTTTCTGTACGTTACCTAATTGAATAATTCATTCAGGAGAGTTTCTACTGAATTAGGCTTCAGCAGGCTGCGTGTGGGGGTTGTACCATGACCTTCAATTGGTGATGCACATTTCATATGCAGATTTATAAGCAGCCTCAGTAATGTGGTATACTGCTTATGAATTAAATCATCAACAGCTTTCAATGCAAAGCAGGAAATTGTACTCACTGCGCAGAGACCTTATGGAAGGGGGGAAGGAGGAAGGAGAAAAAACATGAGACAGACTATATGAGAGCATATTCCAGGCGGTAAAAGAACAACAACAACAAAAAAGTTTTGCTCATCACAAGAGTTCTGCATCAATAGACTCAACTTCAGACAGACCAGGAGGGCACTGCATGGCCTCCATTGGGCTTTACAAAGATCTTTTCTATTTGGGAAGAATTGCAACAAACCTTCCTAGAAAGTACTACAACAGAATAACTTGGTTTCTCTAAATAGTCCTGCCTTGACTCCAGGCTACCGAATAATGCCATAATCTCTCCAGTCACGTCTTGATCATTGTTATGAGTCACCACAGTTGGCTGGTCACATTGTCAAGTACAGATGGCTATAAATTTCCCCCTTCTAAAAGTCCACAGAGATTGCCCTGAAACAGGGGATCAACTGAGAGATCATAGCCCAGAGAGGTGAGCAAGCAGCCTGTGACGGTGTTCAAGAAACAGGCGTCAAATATGTAGGAAGACCCAAGAGGAGCTATGTTGCTGTGAGCCCACTTGCTCAGAAACACTCTGCTTGATTGTGCCCTGGGCACTGGGAAACCACAGGGTATGTGCATGTGGGTGAGAAAAAAGAAAATGTTCACTAATTCCTTCCTTTCTTTCTTTTTTAACCTTTAGAGATGCAGGCCTTCTGACAAATTATGGTCACCATGCTAGTTTAGAGCTCCAGGTGTTACATCTGAACATTTGAAAATTTGACTTCGCAAGATGGTGTACAGTAAGCTGACTTTTAGTGTATGAGTGCCAGTTGAGTGGTCCTTAAACTACTGAGTAATTCTGCATGAGTTAGTAATTAGTTGCTGCCCCAAGCCTCTGAGTGCCCCTGGACTGCCCCAGCTTTCTTTCCAGGACTTGCCAGATCTCTCCACACAAGGATGCATGCCTGCCACTGAGGTGAGCTCAGGTCCCGGCTGCAGGCTGTCAAGACAATCTGGTGTTTGTATCAGCCTGATGAGCATCTCATCTCCCATAGGTGCAAGAAGCCCCAGCATCAGAAGGTTGCTAGGTGAGCATGGAATCAAGCACGTGCTGGCCTGTGGAAATGGGCCAAGATGGCCATATCTATGGAGGCACAAGTTGTGTTTTGGTTGCTGTCCCCTGGGGTCACCTGGCTTCCACTCAATTTTCATCTTTCACTAAATATATGATAACCTATAATGCATGTGAATGTGGTCTCTTGCCCACAACCTTTAAGCCCATAAAAAACTACCAGTCCTCAGACAGCAGGGGCCCACCAAGTCCTAAGCCAAATAAATTAAATCCACACCTAGACACAATAGCAGTGCAATTGCTCAACATCAAAGATAAGGAGAAAAATCTTAAAAGATATTAGAAAGGGAAGGGTGGAACACATACCAAAGATTGGTGGTTAGTTCTTCAGAAGGCTTGAGAAATAGATGCCGGAGGCCATAAATAATAGCTTCAAAAAGCTTAGGGAAAATTACTCCCAACAAAAAGTTCTGTATCTAGCAAGACTAGTCTTTAAGAGTACGAGCAGTCAAGTAGAAGGGTAGTTGACTAGTACCCTTTCTGAGACATACAACACCATGTATAAGAAAGAGCATTGAATAAAGAAATTAATATGCTTTTGGTAAATTTGAATAAGAATTAACTGTTATTAAGAATAAGTATGCCTTGGGGCGGCCAGTTAGCTTAGTTGGTTAGAGAACGCAGCTCTTAACAACAAGGTTTCCGGTTTGATCCCCACATGGGCCACTGTGAGCTGTGCCCTCCACAACTAGATTGAAACAACTACTTGACTTGGAGCTGATGGGTCCTGGAAAAATACACTTAAAATAAATAAAAGTTTAAAAAAATAATAATAATTATGCCTAAAATTTTGGAAAATGAAATTCAAGGTGAACTTAAAATTGTAAACAAAAATAATATAAAATTATAAAGGAAAAGTCCAGATTATAAGCATCTTAAAATCTGTGTATTGTTCAGAAAAATGATAGAGGATATTTTGAATTAAACAATTGGTGAAAAAGCCAATTTCAAAAAATAGAAATAGGATGAACAAATCCAAACTGCAGAGAAGAAAAGATGGGGCAAGTAAAGGTAATATGTTCAATGAAAAAGAAGGTAGGAAAAGAATGGAGAAAAAGCATAATAATTTTTAAAAAAACTAACACAGTAGAAATTAGTCTAATTACTGATTACTGACATCTGTAATCACAACATAAATGGATTACATTTACTATTATCTATGAAAAGTTGGAAATTCTCAGATATTTGAAATATTGAAAACAAATTCCAGCTATTATGTTGTATTTACAAAAAGCACATGTGAAACATAATAACTTTTTTTAAAGTTGAAAAATTAAAGGAATGGTAAAAATATACTGAGCAAATATTAGCTGAAATAAACCTATTGTGGCAATATTGTTTTGTTTTGTTTTAATTAAAATTTATTGGGGTGAAAATGTAGTAAAATTACATAAGTTTCAAGTGTACAATTCTGTAATACATTATCTATATATCACATTGTTTGTTCACTGGCCAGAGTTAGTTCTCCTTCCATTACCATATATTTGATTCTGTTTACCCTCATCTACCACCCCCCACCCTTAACCCTCTGGTAACTACTAAACTATTGTCTATGTATATGATTTTTTGTTTCTTTGTCTTGTTCCTTTGTTGCTTTCAGTTTTATATCCCACATATCAGTGAAATTATATGGTTCTCAACTTTTTCTGTTTGACTTATTTCGCTTAGTAAAGTAATATCAAGATCCATCCATATTGTCGCAAATGGTACTGTTTCATCTTTTCTTATGGCAGAATAGTATTTCATTGTGCATATATACCACATCTTCTTTATCCAATCATCTATCAAAGAACACTGGTTGTTTTCATGTCTTGGGCGCCGCAAATAAAGCTTCAATGAACATTGGAGTGCATATATCTTTATAGATAAATGTTTTCAGATTTTTGGGGTATATACCCAGGAGAGAGATTGCTGGGTCATATGGTAATTCTATTCTTAATTTTTTGAGGAATCTCCACACTGCCTTCCATAGCAGCTGCACCAATCTTCATTCCCAACAACAGTGTATGAGGGTTCCTTTTTCTCCACAGCCTCTCCAACACTTGTTACTATTTGTCTTGATGATGATCGCCATTCTGACTGGGGTGAGGTGATATCTCATTGTGGTTTTTATTTGCATCTCCCTGATGAGTAGTGATGTTGAGCATCTTTCCATATGTCTATTGACCCAATTAATAAGACACAAAATAGAATTCAAGGCAAAATGCAATAATAGAAAAACCCTATAAAGGCTATTGGAGGTTCAAGGAAGACAGCCCTTCTGGGGCAGAGTGGGTGGGCCTTAGCTGTGAGGGTGTGGGCCAAGCCCAGGGTAAGGACCAAGTGGTGATCATCAGGGCCAGTCAGTCAGGGCTGAGAATGACAGACAGGTTTCCACAACAGAGCTTATGCTCGGGCCTAAGCCTACTGGACAATGTGTGCGCCCAGATGTTTCAATCAGCAAACTTACAGTCATTTGATGGTCAAATAACATGGTGTCTCCCAGTAATGGGAACCCTGAGGTCTACAAAGAC
This sequence comes from Rhinolophus sinicus, assembly GCF_036562045.2. NCBI lineage: Eukaryota > Metazoa > Chordata > Mammalia > Chiroptera > Rhinolophidae > Rhinolophus > Rhinolophus sinicus. Next base: position 52,477,161 of record NC_133756.1, on the reverse strand, counting down.
AGTTTTTAGTTAATCATAAAAAGGAAAATCCTGCCAGCAACATATTATAATCATGAACTTGCATGTACTTAAAATATACAGGAAAATTTATCTTATCACAAAGGGAAATTTACAAATTATACAAATTATATTGGAGCTCTTAATATGTCTCACCTTCCTCCCCCCCAAAAAAAATGCATGAAAGAAAAAAGTAAACCTACATAAAAATTGCACAATTCATAGGCTTATTCCAACAGAGAGAAGGAATCTCTTAATCAACAAAGAGAGGCTATATGATTTTTTCAAGCACACATGGTGTAGTTATGAAAACTGAATTAATCTTCACAAACAACCTGTGAGTTAGATACTATTATGTTGTCATTTTATATATGGGAAACCTGAAGCACAGAAGTTAAGTAGCTTATCCACACAGTGAGATACAAGCAGAGCTGGGATATGAATTCAGACATTCTGATTCCAAAGTCCAACTTTTAACCACAATTTGAGTAAAAGAGGCAAAAGCAAAGAACTAATAAAATAGAAAACTGAGAAAAAGTGGAGGTGTTCAACCAATCAAAAACTGATTCTCTGAGAAGATAAAATTATAAATTGCTTATAAGACTAATGTAAAAATTAAAAAGTTTGAAAAAGGCACATATCAGTCATGATAGAAATGAAAAAAAAAACTACAGATATAATAGAGATTCTAAAATATCTAAGACAATACTATCTTCAACTTTATGCCAATAAGTTTTACAATGTATAGAGGAAACGTACAATTTTCTGAAAAGATTTAAATTCCAAAAATTGACTCAAAAAGCTAAAAACTAATAAACTATTGAAATTAAAGAGATTGACTCAGTAGTCAAATTCCACTACTTCTCCCCCAATAAGACACCAGGCCCACTGGTTTTGCAGTTAACATTCTCCAAACTCTTAAAAACTATTGTCTATGTTTTATATAATTCTTTCACAGAACAGAAAAAGAGGATGAGCTTTATTAAGACGACCCAAAGTGAATATAAATTCAGATGATGGGATGGGTGCTATATTACCCTTTATACTTTTTGGTACTGTTCAAATATTTCATATTAAAAAGAGAATATGGGAAAGGTATGGAGCTAGCTCATCAAACAGATATATATCATATCTTTGATTCAAAATTTCATATTCTTTGATTCAAAATTTAATCTATCATCTCTGAATCAATAACTTCTAAGTACTTATTTTTATATTTTCGTTTTCTGTTTCCCAGGGGATGGCTCAAATACACCAGTCCTACGTCTCAACAACTTTGTCAGCTTGGAGGTAACTTTCTCCTGCAGATACCATTTCTTTCAGAGAGCAGAATAGTTGTTCGCTCGTAGACAGTTCTTTAATCTGTAACCATTTGAACATGCCATCACTTGAGTTTTCAACAGATATTTATGAAATTTTTACCTTAAGAATCTTTATGAGGGCCCTGGCAGACATAAGTCTGCTTCTATGGGGAATTATATTTAGAAATAAGTCACCCTAATTCTTATCACATAGGTGCATTCATGTTAAATTTCTTAGAAACTATCTCAGGGAAGAATTAACCTATGTAATGTTCTCCTGAAGGCATGGCCTTGGAAAGAGTCTAAAAGCATGGGCCTGGAAAGAGCATGATTAGACTGAGCAATTACAGCACGTGATAATAGAAAGAGCACCTTGGAGGTCACCACGCCACACTCTGTTCCATGAGGCTACTAGAAGAATCTGGAAAGGTCACAGCACAAGCTTCCAAAGGAGTGTGCCGTTTGATTCCTGTCTGGGATCCTAACTGATGCAGAATGCGCGAGGAAGCTGAGTGGGACAAGTAAAAGGATTATCTTAAGCACAGGGTGGGTTAGGAGCTATAAGTCTGCCATGCTTATTTCCTCTGGTTAATCTTCCTGCCCATGAGAAGCAGATGAAGAGAATAGTGGGACACATTAAAGCTTGAGGATGAATGAGTACGTGTGGGAAAAGGAGAGGGAGAGCAATTGAGGGTACTGGTGAATGGGTCATTGAAATGATTGCCTTAGATCTAAGACCTGTGCTATCCACACGCATTTTGATTTTAAGAAAAACACTTTTCCACTGGTTTCTCAAGTCTCTGTAGCTGAATTATGTTCTCCCCTGAATTTACCTGTACATTCAATGTATCTTCAGAAAATAGGAACACACACATACATGTGTGCGTGCACACACACATACTTAGGTCACTCCAGAACTGAAAGTGTTATTGGACATTTATGGATTGAATTGTGTGTTGCCAAAACTTCATGTGCTGAAGCCCTAACCTCCAAGGTCCTAACCTCCCCTATATTGGGAGAAAGGGCCTTTAAAGAGGTGATTCAGGTTAAATGAAACCATGAGGGTGGGACCAACACAATAGAACCAGTATTTTTATAAAAAGAGGAGGAGACACCAGCAGTGTATTCACAGGGCAAGGCCATGGGAGGACACAGCAAGAAGGCATCCAGCTGAAGTCGAGGAGAGAGGTCTCACGAGAAACCACCCCAGCTGACACCGTGATATTGCACTTGTAGTCTCCAGAACTGTGAGAATAAATTTCTGTGGTTTAGGTCCCCCAGTCTGTGGTATTCTGCTATGGAAGCCCAAGCCGACTGGTACATGGACCATCTAAACTTTCTAATATGGAAGGGGAGCCACACTTTCTTGGGCCTGGAATCCAATCTTACATAATACTCCATTCTGCCCAATTGCTGTGGCCTCTCTCGTCCTCTTTACAAAATATGATTTACTCTCCAGGCCCAGCTCCAGTTTCACATCTTCTGGGCAATCTCTCCTGACCAGTGAAGCCTTATCCTCCCCGAAGGAACCCACTCCTTAGGGATATGGACTATCTGGTCTTAGATTAACACTTGTCTTTATTAATCTCTCTCCTGGGGCCATACAATCTTGCAATATCTGAACTCGTCCCAGCTTTTAGCAATGCCATATACGTAGCAATAATAATAAATGTTTGCTGATTGACTGATTACTTATCCTCCATAGTTAGAAGAAAGCTATTTAGACTCATTTGTTTCTATACTTAAGACACATCCTAACAGATGAGAATGCAGAGCAAGAAGACCACCATATCCCTGTTTAGTAGCATAAATGTAACTTCTGAACTATCACCATATCCTCCACAATGTTCCAGCAAGACCACCCATCCCTGGGATTGCTACAAAGCAGATGTGAAGAGGTTGTTTCCTTTCACCACAGTTAGTCTTACTTAAACTGTCTAAGAACAATAACCAGTTTGTTTGTGTTTCCAAGGCAGTGGCCTTGGAATAACTTTGGCAAATCAGACCAACCAATTCTTAAGTCGCTTGCAATTCTGTCATTTTAGACATTGTCTAAGCCAGGGGTGTCCAAACTTTTTTCAACGGTTTTCACCAAGGGCCATATGCGGTAAAATACACAAACAGTCGGGCCACTCACTCGAGGTGAAGTACGTATTGCCTCATCTGGTTTATTTAAGTAAACTAAATATATTTTTAGAATTTGCTGCAGGCCAATTAACAATGGATCGTGGGCCGCCATTGGCCCGCGGGCCGCAGTTTGGACACCCCTAGTCTAAGGCAATGGGAACACAGCAAGGTCTGTCCTAGTCTGAAAATATGCCTGAATAGTTGCTTTTATACCTTGAAAGTAACAACTGCTTCTCTAAAGTGAACTTACATTGTTTAACAGGCTTTCCACAGCAAACGCTATTAAAACAATTCCCTTTGAACCTTGCATTTTACTTTTAAAACCACTGGTAGAGTGAACTCTCCTTTTCTCCTGAAGAATGTATCACCTTTAAAACAAGCTCATCATGCACTAATCCCTTTCCAAACCCAGTTCAGGAATCTGGGTTAAGCACAGTGTGACAGGGTGAGGCTGTGGCCTGATGGAGAGTTCCTTCTTTATCCTAATTGGCAGCGTCCTCATGAGGGAAGACAGAGCACCTGCTTCTAACTCTAATTTGTCTTCCTCGAATGAATAATTCATGCTGCCTCTACACACCCAGCCACTGCAACAGTAGGGGATGGGTTCTAAATGCGGATCCTTGGCTGAAGCCGGGTCTGAACAAACTGCCCCTTCCCACCCAGTAGGAAGTTTGGCTCTTGTGTATGTGAGAGTTCTTGCTCAAGGTCAGGTTGATCGTTGCTGAATGTTAAATTAGGGTACGGTTGATTTGGAATTACTAATTCCCAATTTGCTTTATTTAACTAAGGCTGACCGGCCTCAGTATTTAACCTGTAAAGGAATGCAGGTTGCTGCCTAGCAATAGACAAGTACGTCAGGTGAACACTGAGAAATATGTATGTGAAGGTTTTATAGGCCTGCATATGTCTGAAATGAAAAAGAAACTCAGAGTAATTGTGTCAGAGAGAGAGAGAAGGAAGAAAGGGAAGGAGGGAGGGAAGGAGGAAAGGGAAGAAAGGAGGAAGGAAAGAAGGGAGGAAGGAAGGGAGAAAGGATGAAAGAGAGAAAGAAATCTGATCATATCACTCCTCTGCTTGAAACGTTCCATGACTCCCATGGCTCTTAGAACCAAGTTCAAAATCCTCCACATTGCCTAAGCCACCCTGAAGAATCTGGCTCCTGCCTACCCGTCCACCCTCATTCTACCACCCTATGCTTTGTTTGCTGTACTCCAGCCACACTGGCATTTTTGGGTCATTGAACCTGCTCAGGGGCTCCCCATAGATTCTTTCCTCTTTCCCTCTGCCTCACCTGCCCCATCCCCAAGTCTCCACCTGCCTCACTTTTGTTCATCCCTCAGGTCTCAGCCAGACAGTCACTTTCACAGGTAGAACTGTTCTCAGACTGAATTAAGTTCACAGACTCCCCACCCCATCCCATTTTGTCCCTTGGTTATATATAAGGTTTATCATCATACAAAGTGCTTTGTCTTTGCGTATCTTACCTCACTTGTATCTAAATAACTTTAGATTATATGCTCCTAAAGTACAGGAACCCCCATCTGTTCGCTCTGTGTCCCCAGCACTTAACCTACCACCTGATGCTATGATAAGGGTCAGAATGAATGAATGAATGAATGAATGAATGGATGAATGAATGAACTAATGAATGGGGCTCTACACCGAAGCCTAATTGGTAAGTTTTCAGTAGGTTTGTTTGTTTGTTTGGTGAGATTCTTGCCAAAGTGGAGAGAGTAGCAGTCTCACCTGAAGGAATAAACAGATAAGAGGATGTAGGCACCTCCACCAACCTCCTGCTCCTAGGTTTTAAAGTCTGAAGAGCAGTTAATTTATGTAGCATTTGGACCACATATTTGCTAACAGTTGATCTACTGCACATCTAAATTTTTTCAACATCTTCTTCTTGGATAAGGGCCAGTGCTGTCTCCCATTGGACAAAGAACAGGAATTAAGAAAACAAAGAATCCAGTGTGACAGAAGACAGTTAAGGCAGAAGAGACAAGGAGTGGATGCCCCTAGGACAGGACAGAGATGAGAGGTGCCCCCAGCATGATCCAGCCCATGGTACATTGCTGGAGAGCTTGGGAAGGTTACAAAAGGGCAGCTATGGATAATTGGAGGGGGTGATCAATGGGATTTTAGGGCCAGGTCTAAAAAGACAGGAGAAAAAAAAAAGTAGTGAAAGGAAAAACCTAGGTGGGTTTTACTGAGGTAGAAAAACAGAATTTTGGTACTATGAGATTAAAAAAAGAAAAGAAAAACTAGAAAGTAATGTACACTTACCTCTCTTCTCCAAACAAAGAAAGCATCTGTAGGTAAGTGCCGCTGTCCTGACATCATGCACCCAGAAAGGAGGGGTGTGGGGAGTAATGATGGAGGAGCAGTGTCACCAGCACAGCAGATGCCCTGCACCCTGTCTGTCAGAGCCCCGGGTGCCAGGGACAGGACACCAGCACCTCTGCTTCAGCTGCCTCAGAAAACCCAAATGTCAGGCGGCCCAGCAGAAGTCCGGGTCCACCTCAGGCGCTCTACTCCTGCCTTCCAAACCCCACCAGGACTGTCTGAGTGGTGGAACCTCAGTCTCATCCAGAACTCTAGCTCTCCAGCCTCTGCAGTCCAGGCAAGCACGGGAAAACTAGGCACACCTGATGGAAAGAAGACATAGATAGCTCTTCTGGGGGTAAGTGAAGGCACAGAAGTGGGAGGGTGGAGGGCAGGAGAGGGAATTAGAATTCAGACGTGAAGGATGGACAATAACGGAAAGGAGAGACAGAACTGAGACCAAGAAAGTCTGTCTCTGTTTGAGGCCAGTGAAGAGCATGGCCAAAGAGCCGGGAGAGGTTTTGTTAGAACACAACTTGGAAATCCCTTCGGTGTACCACACTAAGGAGACCACTTGGAATCAAAAGGCCTGCTAGTTATTCTGCAATTGCCTCATTGAGTCTAGCCTGTGTGTTTATAAAAGTGGGAAGGGTAGTATTTAGTAGATACTTGTTTAATTTCTTCCTGCTCAGCACTGAGTTCTCCATTAGGTATGGTGCCCAGGGATCATGATACTTTTAGGCGTCCACCAAGATGATTTAATTTATTTTAAGTTCAGAGGAAAATTAACTGTTAGGTTGGTGCAAAAGTAAATGCAATTTAAAAGGTTGAAAATAATTGCAAAAACTGCAATTACTTATGCACCTACATAATAATATAAGTTAGCCTTGATTATCTTCATTCTGTCAAGATAGGCATAAAACACAAATTTTAATATATTTTATAAAGGAAGAGCTTTAAAAAGGCTTAGAGTTGAGGGCCCACAGAATGTAGCCCTCATACTCTAGCCCTGTCCCCACCCTCCTTTTTTGGAGATCTTTCTCCCCCTATACACTATTCACCTGGTTATAGTACTGGGTCCTCTGCAACCATGTTTGACTCTATTCCTGTGGTTTGATTATACCAAGACCTACATTTGGCCCTTGTTGGGTCCAAGCCCACACCACTCAACTCTCCTCCTGGCCATAGTGGACTGGTTTGGAGCAGGGCAGGGGAGGGTGTATTGGGGGATAGGTCATTTGACTTCAGCTGAGTCAATCAGTTTTTTCCTCACGAACTGGGCTTGATTCTGAGATTCAGCCTGAGTCTGACAATTCTCTCCCTGAGAGAAGATGAAAATTTGGGAGCTGTGAACTGTTATTTCCCAACATGTGGACTGAAAGCAAAGAAAGTCAATCTGAGAAAATATGCCTCAAAGGAACAGAGGAGAAAGATCGAGAGTCCCAGATTGTTCTAATCTCAGTCTCCAGGCTGTTTCTGCAGCTGCTAGCCTCCTGTCCCATGGATTCTCTGAGACAGACATCAGCTGGGCTTAATAGGGGAGTGGTTTGGGGCCTGGGGTCAAGAGCTAGACCATCAGGCATTTACAGCCCAATTGCTATATTCCAGATCTGTGACCCAAAGCAAGTTACTTAACTTCCCTGTGACTCAATTTCCTTTATTATAAAAGGGACATTTTGTGAGAATTAAGTGCTCTATTAAAAGTGCTTAGAATACAGAATAGGATAGAAAGTCAAAAAAAGAGACTTAATAAATATATCGGCAATGGATTTTTGACAATGGTGCAAAGGCAATTCAATGGAGAAAGGACAGTCTTTATGACAAATGGTGCTGGAATAATTGCAAATCCATATTCAAAAACAATTGACCCTCAACCAATACTTTGGAACATATACAACAATTAAATCAAAATGTATCATAGACCTAAATGTAAACCGAAAAGTATAAAACTTGTAGAAGAACACATGGAAGAAAAATTCTTTGGGTTTGAGAAAATGACTTTGGGTTAGGTGAAGATTTCTTAGATATGACATGAAAACCACAATCCACAAAAAGTGATTAATTGGATTTCATCAAAATTTAAAACTTCTGTTTCTTGAAAGACACTGTTGAGAAATAAAATGTCAAGGCGCAGATGGATAGAAAATGTTTGTAAAACACATATCTGATGAAAGACTTAGGATATATAAAGAACTCTCAAAACTCAATAATAACACAAAGAACCAAATTTTTTTTAAAAGTGGGTCAAGATTTGAAAGGAAAAATCACCAAAAGCGGATATATTAATAGCAAATAAGCCCACGAAAAGATGCCTAACATCATTACTCGTTAGGGAAATGCAAGTCAAAGCCACAGTGAGATACCACTGCACAGCATTAGAATGACTAAAATACAAAAATCAAAATATGAATTAAAAAAAGACTGAGAATACCGATAGCTGGTGGGAAGGAACAGCAGTTAGGACTCAGACATTGTTGATGAGAATGCAAATAATATAACCCTTACAGAAAGCAGTTTGGCAATTGCTTATAAAATTCAATATACACTTAACATATGATTCAGCAGCCCCACTACTAGATATTTTTACTCAAGAGACGTGAAAATATATGTGTACTCAAAACTCATACACAGGTATTTATAGGGTTTTATTCAGAATCATCAAAAACTGGAAACAACCCAGAGGTCCTTCAACTGGTGAATGGATAAACAAACTGTGGTACATTCATACAATGGGACTCTACTCAGCAATAAAAAGGAGCAAACTACTGATGCAGATATAGATATGAATGGATTTGAGTGAAAAAAGCCAAATTCAAAAGGCTACACCATAGGAACCATTAATATGACATTTTGGAAAAGGCAAAACTATAGATCAGTTGTTGCCGATGGCTGGGGGTGGAGAAAGGGTTGGCTACAGTGGGACAGGAGAGAACTTTCTGGAGTGATAGAAATATTCTATATCTTCATTGGGATGGGAGTTACATGATTGTATGAGTTTGTCAAAATATGGACTTGAACATTACAGTGAATGTCAATATATGTAAATTATATCTCAATAAATGTGATTTTTAAATTTTTAGGGAAAAAAGTAACTTTGTGCCACATGAGCAGCATCACTATATGACCTGTTGCCTCAGGATGCTAAGAGAGAAAACGGATGCTCTCTGTTTATCATGTGAATTGAGTTCGTTCTAAATTCATTTCGAGAAGGCTAGGCAGTCAGGAGCTAAAGCTGCCCAACCACAAGTGACTCACCAATCCTTTTAAGATAATGCTTAAAATTCAAACAAGATAATCCATTTGCCTCAACCAGCACTATATCAAGCTTTGCATGTTTCAACTAATTTAGAGGATAACCTGGCAATCAGAAGAAAAAAAAAGTCTATAACAAAGCAGCACTTACCTGGGGAGTCCAGACCTCAAAAAGGGATTGCTGTATGTACCCCACCACTACACCACCCCCTTCTCACCACTCTAAGTAGCTTTAAGTCCTGTTCTCCTTCTGGTCTGGTTTCCCTTCAATGTGATTTCTTTAAGCTCAGCTCCTTTCCCTCCCCTCACCCCCATTCAGAGATCATCACATTTTATTTGGGTATCCACTCTGAAAAGGCAGCCTCATTAAGATACCTTGAACCTTTTATTTTGTTAGCTTGTGCCTAAGCTCTCTCTTACATCAAAGTGCCTTAATGTCAGCTGTCCTATTTTTCCCAAAGAGGATGAAAGTAGGTCATCAAAGGGACAATACCTTGTCACCCACAGATAAAGAGGAAGAATCACTTTATGTTTCCTTACAGTAGTACCTTCCTTTATATAACAAGTATTTTCTTCAAAGGCTTCTTGTGAATCAAGTCCAGATTTAAAAATCCTGGGGAGGCTCACAACTTAAGGAAATGTCCTGGTGGGGGATTTTGTCACACAAAGGGAGGTCTACCAAATAATCATCCCTGATTTTTCTGAGCTCCGCATTGGAATAACTTAGATGATGGCAACAATGATAACCGTCATGAAAGCAATCTTAATTCATTTAACCGTTTATGGGTTTTCAAGCCACTTTCACACACCTGTCATCTGACACTCAAAACCACCCTCAGCAGATAGTGGTCAGGTATTATTATACCCAACTGCCAGATGAGGAAGCTGAGGCACAGTGAGATTAACGATTTGTTCAAGGTTACGCAGCTAATGGACCTGTGCTGAAGACTCAGACAGTCTCAAAGCTCTTACCCTTGACCTGTACAAAAAAGCTCAAGGACCAAAAGAAAAAAAGAAACCCACCCCCCAAAATAGGAATTATCTATGGTCTGAAGAAACGCAAATAATTTTCTCTAAGCATTGTTGGCCTCAAAACCTTAAAATTCTAAAGCCAAGGACTTCAACTCATACAATTCTAAACGAACAAAAGAGACTGACTGCTGGCATCTTCAAAGCAGAAAGGCAGCAAATACAATTTCACCAGGAGAAGAAAATGATTAAATGCTAGCCATACCAGCTACAATACCATCATCAAATTTTGCATTAACAGCTACAATTAAATAGTATACTTATTAGCTACTTTATGTTTAAGTGCATCCTGCCAGAATCTTTCTGTTTTTCCACCAAACATAAAAAAGACCTTAAATCAACTTTAAGGGGATGGAAAGTAAAAGGATACAAGAATGTCACCTGTATACATAGTGAGGGAAGGGGCCTCAATGGTCCTGGATGAAATATCCAAGGACTGCAGTTTCTAAATCTTAATTTGGAAAATATTTTAGGCAGAGGTAGTCTTCCTGCTAATGAGATTCTAGATAAAACTTCTGTGCAAATTCAACCTTATCTCCTGCCACTAACTCCCCCTAAAAAGACCTAGGAGGGCATGCAGTGCAGGCATAGTCCACTGCCAGGAGGGAAATATCCTACTAAGAACTGATCCTGAAGCTCCTCTGAAATCTGAAAGCTGAAAGATGGCCACAATATTTCTATTGATTGGATGGGGCCATCGTTTATTTCATAAGGGTCAGCCGTGGATAGATACCCACAAGTCTTGGGTGGATACCCAAGAATCCCTTTGTCCTCTCAGTCCCTCGTCTTCTCCCCTTTTCTGATCTTCCACCTTCCCCACTGTCCCAACGCTATACAGGTTTTGCACTCCTTGGTCTCAACAACAGAGATTATGATCCCTGTCTCCATTCTGAGGAGGGAGAAGCTAAAAGGAATCCTTCAGTCAATAACTCCTTAAAGTTTTTGTAGGCATTGTCCGTGATCTTTCAGCTTCTTTGATATAAAGCCACTACAAGACAAACAAGGGTTCCTCCTGGCAGTAAGTGGTTTCTTACAGCCATCCATACTGGCTTACAGAAGGTCATGCATTATTAAGCTACAAGTTTCTTTCCTACAAAGAATAAAGAAAAATAGTAGAATAAAGGATGTATGGAGGACAAGAAAAACCCATCCTCCCAAATATAACTAAAGGCAAGTGTATTCTTCTAAAGTCACCTTTTAAAAAAATTTACATAATCTAATTGAAATTTTCTACCCCACACTCCTTGCATAATAGCTTCTCTCAGTGGAAGAGATGTTTGAAACAGGTATGTCTTATTGTATTCTTAGCTATAAACCACAGGTAGGCCATTTTTTAAAATTGATTGGTGTTCCTTCTAATGTCCCCAAATATAACGCCTTTTTATACAAAGCTCTGAAATGAAAAAGGAGCATAGCATGTGCTATAGTCACGGGTTCTGCATTCTATATGATAAGAGTGGATTCACTTGTACATTCATTCATTTGAACAAATATTTGTTGCCTGACCATTATTTGTTACTCAGGATGCAAAGTCCTGGGGATACATCAGTGAATAGAACAAGACAGGCTGGCTACTCCGCTCTGGTGGGGAGAGAAGAAAAGTATACAAGCAAACTAAAATAATTATCAATGTTGTCAAGATGTAAGAAAAAAAGGAAGAGGAGGCTGAGGTGGAGAATGAAAGGGGTGGGTTACAGCTATTTTAGACCGGATGAGGAGAGAAAGCTGTTCTGAACAGGTGATATTTAAGTTGAGCCTTGAAAAATGAGGCGATATTGTCCATGCAGAACTGGGGAAAGAACATTTTCAGGAGAGGGAAACAGCTCGCACAGAGTCCCTGAGGAGTGAAAGGGCTGGGTGTGTTCATGGCATAGAAATGACACCAGTATGGGTGGAGTACGCTGAGAGAGGGGCAGGAAGGGGCTCGATTAAACAGGACATTGAAGGCCGGGAGAAGGAATTTGTATTTTATTCTAATTCCAATTGGAGCTGCAGGAGATTTAAATCGGAGCGTGATCTGACCTAATTTATGTTTTACATTGCATTGGCTACTATGAAGAGAATGGGCTGAAGGAGGAAACGCGTGGGTGTGGGGAGACAGGAAACGTAATAATCCATGTGGGAGCTCCTGAGAGCCTGCCACAGCAGTGTAAAAGTGAGATGGTGAGCAGAAGACTTCACATACATAGGTTTTGAGGTGAAATCAAAAGGACTTGCTCAGAAGTTATACGTGGAGGATGATGACAAGAGAGGAATCAAGGATAGTTCCAAATTTCCGGCTGGGGAGGGGGGGGTGCCATTCATTGAAATGATGAAAATTGCCCCCAGTTTCTTCTGTTCTAGTGTAAGATTTGTGATAGGATGTGGTCATCACACATGTGACACCCTAAGGGGTTATTTCATTTTCTTTCTAATAGAACTTTCTGTGGAGAAGGCTTTCCTGATTCTCTTAGATTGCTAGCTAAAAAAAAATTTAATTAATTAATTAATTAATTTAAAAACATGAGTTAGCCTACACAGTCCAAAGGAAGCCTAAGACACTAAGCCCCTAACTTAGTGACTCAGCCCCTAACACTAAGTTCCCCAGCCCCACCTAATGCATAGACTATAAGCAGGCAAAAACAACTGTAACTTAGTGATGCCCAAGAGAATTAAAACAACAACAACCACATGATAACATAATCACATTTTCCTGGGGATTGGGCCTTGGGTACCAAACCTGGGGCATAAATTGCATCATTGGGTTGACAGAGCAGAATTCACACACACACAGTCCACTGGTATCAGTTTCTTCAAAGAAAACCCAAATCAAAGCAATCTTCTCCATTAAAATTTGTTGTCAAAGATACTTCCAGCCAGTTAAACTCAAAACCATTAACTTAAAGACAATGGTTCAGAAATATTCTCACCTCTGTGGAGTGTAAGCGCCACCAGCTTAATAAGAATTATGAAGCTGAGGTGTAATCAATTAAGTAGCTTCGGAGGCAGATACCATTTATTTTTTATTCCACAGGCCGTCAGACATTTCTCTTATTGTCCTTATGGCTTTTAATGGGAACAGAACTGGCATAGAATCATTAGCTATATGTCCTTCTTTCACCAATTTACACCATCAGTATTTTCATGCCATGAAAAATTTGGTTATGAGAACTGTAAAGGGAGATCTTGAAAAGATAAAGACATTGCAAAAGAATAACTCAACACCTAAAGGAGGAACGAAAGGGACAACAAAATTCATTCCATTGCTCTGAATCCAAATCCCAGTTCTCCTCTTATTAATGCATAGAACATACTATCAAGACAAAGACTTCCAGGAGAAATGGAAAGTACTTCAGTAAGAGATACATAATAGGGGCCCAGGCTTTGTTCTCCTCTACGGAGGAAATGTACTGTATAAGTTTAAGACAATTCTACAGGATATTCAAAGCAATCAGAGTAAAGAATCAGAAATCTTAACAGTTAAAAGCTAGAACTCGAAGACTTAGGAGGGTAAATTTATTTTCTTATTAAACCCTGTGATCCATAAAATAAATCAGCTATTTCCTAAAGAGTAACAGAATCAACATTAATCCAATCTAAATATTGATTCTGAATACATTTAATGCATTTAATGCTTATTAGAAACTGAAAAGAAAAGTATTCTATTTATGGATTAATATCTTCCTAGCTCTGTTAATATTTATATCTATAAGAATATCAAGAAGTAATGTGAAGCAGTTCACTAATATTATAATTTTTCATTATCTTGGGAAAGTAGCATTTTTGACTGAATCCCCATGAGGGGGAAATATAACAATAGTATAAAAATCAACAATCAATTCTTGCCCCCAAAGAAATCCTTTTGTTAAAAGAATAGCTTTTCTGAAATCTTTTTTTCAGACTAGGGATAAAACCAGTTCCCTGTCCGTTCTCTGCCTTTGGTTCTGCTCATATTTTACTGGCCATAAAGGAATTGTGAAAATCCAGGCTCTACCAACAAGGCATCTTCAATTAACAGACTCGCTAATTAGGTCAGTTGACCTTGTCTTCACTCCTCACCTTGTACTTGTACGTAGGAATTTCCCCTTTCTGCACTGCTTATTCTGTATGGGTGCACACAGGATTTTACCTTTATCGATCATCAGACTGTGCTGTAGTGTGGCCTGATCATCATAACCTTGTCCTGGAGCACAGTGTGCTCTTGTTATCTGCAGAATCATGTCTTTATTTCAGGTAACTTTCCACATTCTATCTGTAAATGTTTTACAGTATCATTGGTTTTAGTCTATTCATTATAAACATCAATTATGTATATGCTAGATGCTTCTGTCTTCCTATTCCATCACCTTTTGTTCAATTATTTTTATCACGTCGTTCTTTATTATTTTGAGTGATGTTCTAACCATTGTAACCCTTGACTATGTTTTCAATTATGTTTATTCTGTCATTTTGAGGGGCGGGTGGTTAATGAGACTTTAATCTCTGCATTGATTTTCTGTTTTTCCATCATTTCTTTCATTTTTTTACTGAGCTCTAAAAATTTGTTTTTCATTTTCTTCTATTATCTTATCATCTCCTCTTTAAATCTTTTTTTATTATTTTTTTTATTTTTTGGTGCTGCTCCCCCCACCCAGAGAGATCATTTTGCCTATAAGCTCTTTAAAATTCTTTGTCAAATTCATGAAATAATTACTCTTCTGATTTACATGCATTATCTAACTTTCGCTTATGCTTTCCTCTTTTATTTTTATGCTGATGACTCAGTCGTTCCTTTCTAGTGGTTATTCACATTTCTTGGGGCAATTCTATCTGAGGCCAACATTTTCTTGAAGATTCCTGAGATCCTAGGGCTTCAAATGGTGTGTATTAGCTCAAAAATCTTTTCACCAAATTTTCCCTCAGCCCTGAATGCACATTTTTCTTCCTTTTCTTCCATTAGGATGAAATTTATGTTATGATCTGGTAACACAGCTTCATCTCTCCTCCAGCCTCCTAGCTGTAGAACCCCTTAATGGGTGCACTGCAGACAATAAAGGTGGGGCCTACATGTGGTGCCCCTTCAGATCTACCCCAGCCACTGTCAGTGGTTGACAACTGGGTCTGCATAGGGATACACCCACTTCTTCTCTGGCCACCTCCCTCTGGATCCCATGAACCTGAATAAAGGATCCTTTGAAGAACTGCAACATGTACTTTCAGAGAAATCTGATTCTGCTAAAATCTGAGGAGCTTTCTGGGTTATCAGTGTCCACCCTTAGTTTTAGTCTCAATTTCTCAGAATTGGTCAGATATCGTTCATAGCAAAGTTTTATATTTCATCAAAGATGAAGTTTCCTGCTTTATTTTTATTACGTATTATTTTCATTTTTGCAAGTACGTTTCAAGGAAGATTGGTGACTGGAAATGCTTTCACCTTCTATAACTGAAGGCTCTCTCATTCACTCCTTGAGCCACTGCAAGCTTCCTTCTACTCCATCATCAAGTTAAACTGCTTTCTCAAAAATCACTATTAACATTCTCATTGCTAAATTCTTTTTTTGTTGTTTTTGTTTTTGCCTCTTCTCTTATGTCTCCTAAATTCTCATTCTCTTGCTCTTGTGCAGTTTTCTTTCAAGTATAGATATTCTCCCAGGGTTTTTCTTTAAATTCTATGCCTAGTCAACTCCATTCATTCCCCAGGCTTAAACTACCTACTCTCTGCTTTACTCCTAAATGTTTCTCATCTATCTTGATGCTCTCTCTCTTGAAATTTACTCTGTTTCCAAAGCCAATTTGACACCTCTATCTGCACATACCACTGGCATCTAACTCCAGATATGTTCTAAATCACTATTTTCAAATCTAGTGATTCTCAGAATGTTAATTGGTACTGTGTTGTGTTGTTTGTTTGTTTTAAAGATTCCCATGCATATTAGTTCCCTAAGGTTGCAATAACAAATTACCATAAACTGGGTGCCTTAGAATAACAAAAATTTATTCTTTCACAGTTCTGGAGGCTAGAAGTCTAAACTCAAGGTGCTGCCAAAAGCATGCTCCTTCTGGAGGCTTAGACGGGAATCCTTCCGTGCTTCTTTCTAGCTTCTGGTGACTGCCAGCAATCCTTAGCATTCCTGGGCTTGTAGCTGCATCACTCCAGTGTCTGCCTCTGTCATCCACGGCCCTCTCTTGTGTGTGTCTTTCTATAAATCCCCTCTCTACTTTCTCTTATAAAGATGCTTTTCATTGGAGTTCGTGCCCTAATGCAGCATGACCTCATCTTAACTTGATTACATCTGCAAAACCCGATTTTCAAATAAGGTCACATTCTCACTTACTGGGGGTCAGAACTTAAATATATCTTTTGGGGTTGGGGACACAATATACCCACTACCTCATGATAACACACATTTTGGAAATGTTGGTTTAAGCAAAATCGGACAGAGTTCATTACTACAGAACTTCTCAGAGCCTTTAATAAGCTAATGTCAGTTGCATTTTTTGAATCTCCAAAAGTAGTGATCATATGGGTTATCATATGGCGCTTTTTCCCAAACTTATACAACCACAAACTACTCTTTGGTATGGAGTCCATCAAAAGTATAGTGTTCCAACAACAAACCGTATGAGTTCTCTAACCAGTGCTTCTCAGGTTTTCACGTGTGTATGGCCCATGGGGGATGCTGTAAGAGTGCAGGTGTTGATTCAGCAGAACGGGGATGGAGGCCTGAGATTCTGCCTTTCTCACAAGCGTCCTAGAGCTGCCAGTGCTGCTGATCCTCAACCACACTTCCTGTAGCAGCTCCTAGGCCAAAATCTTTATTTCCACTGATCATGTTTCTCTTCCAATATTTTCTATCTTGGTCAATGGTATCACTACCTA
Source organism: Rhinolophus sinicus (assembly GCF_036562045.2). Taxonomy (NCBI): domain Eukaryota; kingdom Metazoa; phylum Chordata; class Mammalia; order Chiroptera; family Rhinolophidae; genus Rhinolophus; species Rhinolophus sinicus. Next base: position 52,460,295 of record NC_133756.1, on the reverse strand, counting down.
CACAGCTACTCAACTGAAACCGGGGCCTCAAATTCCCTTTCCATCACTCCTTCTAATCCCACCTCCTTCTAACCCCACCTCCAATCCAACTTATTGCTAAATTGTATTTGTCAGTTGAGTCCAGTCCGGTATCTCCATTCCCATTACCTTAGTTCAAGACGTTAGTATATTTCTGTGGACGATGAGTAGCCTCTTAACACATCTTTTCGCCTTTAATCTTTTTTGTCCAAACTCTTGCCAGACACAGACTCAACCAGGCCAGTCCTTCACTTTAAAATTTATATTGATGTCCCACTGCCCATAAAATAAAACCCCAATAGCTCAGCATTGAGACATTCCCGGTCCTGCAAAATCTGACTTCAGGACACATTGGAGCCTTACTCCCACTACCAATCTATGACACAACGTATGTTGTGTGGTCACACTGGGCTGCTCACTGTCCCCTGAACACACCATGTGTGTTCCCATCTATGAACCTTTGTTCAGGCTCCTCCTTGGCCAGCAATATTTTTCTTGTACCTTTTCTGCTTGGGAAAAAAAAAACTCATTCTTCCAAGTCTAGTCTAAATATACTCTCCTTTGCTAAACGATCCCCAGTTATAATTAATTTTTATCTCTTTTATGTTCTCAAAGTATTTTTGTCATAAGTTTGCTCATAGTAACTTAAATACTGTCCTATAGCCATTTATACATGTGTTTTTCTAGCTAACTCTTGAAGGGCAATGGTCATACATGGCACAGAATGAATGTTGATTTAGTCCTTTATTCATATATGTGACAAATGAGTAAGTAACTAAGCAAATGTATATACTGGATGGAGGAGCATCAAATGGCTATGGATTCTTTTCAAAGTACAGAGAACAGACCACCTAAATAAAATGCGGATAACTGGAAGATAATCCCAGACCTACCGAATCAGAATTTTGAGGAGGAACCCTAGAATCTAATTTTTACCATGAAATCCATGTGATTCTGATGCAGGCTAATGTGTGAGAATCACTGCTGAAAAATTTAAAGTAAGTAGTTCATGAGTATCAACTTCTGTTACCAATGATTTAAAAATATTTGAGGTGGAAATTCTCCCGGTCATAGTTGAAAACTTCGTAAAGGAAAGGAAACGTTAAGAGAGCATATTTATCATCAATAAAGAACGAAAATAATCTAAAGATCTGGTGAGTTTTTAAAGTTCAATTTTTTTTCTGTGCAGTATTTAAAACCAACTGATTCCTAAGTCACAGTTGAAATCACCTTCGTTATTGGGATGCACACAAAACCAAAGGCCAACCTGATGAATATGAGAGCTAAGTAAAAGTTAAATTTGTCACATTCTTTACTATGATGCACACTTTCAGAGTTTCATTTAAAAAAAAAAAAAAAAAACCACATAATTAGTTTAGCTTTACCAGAAAATAAAAAAAAAATTTGAATGACAAGGTCAGGCTCCTGACCTTTCAGTAAATTAGAGAAGATTGCCATAAATTGCACAATATAATGAAACACCAATTTGCATATTTGCTGCTATATTAAAAGGGATCAGTTTTAGCTCACAAAGCAGAACAAACAAAAACATGCATTTTAATAACTCAAATTACTCCCAGGAAGTGACCCTCAGCAGAAAGCCTGATTATCACTACTTAATTAGAAGCCTTGGAAATCTAAATCCTCCTTTAAATCCTATTCTGGGTACAGTGAAAGATGAAGCCATGAGTTTTGTCTAAGATTCAATATTTACTCTTTACTAATATGTTTGCTGGAGAGACTTCCCAAGCATTACAAAGACACGCGAGAAAAAATTTAATATTCAAAGAAAGAGTGCACAAAACCTGTGTTGGCTTGCAGGTGCAAAGCAATTAACAAGCTGGCATTTACAGTACTTTTAAGTAATTAATTTAAAATGCAAAGCTGACTTTCATTTCTTTAAATGTTTGAACATTTTATCCATCAATAATAAAGCACTACATGCTGCTGGGTGACAACATCTGTAAAGGAAAAAAGTTAGTTCGGTGTTGAAGTTAAGTGAAGAGAGGTTTGGAATTTTCTAGTACATCCTTATCTATTTCTCACCCCCCAGCACTGCCCCCGCTAAGTATACTACTAAACTTAGTGTCAAATGAGAGGGCAAATGGCCTGTTGCCTCCTCTGTGTCAAAAACTGAAAGTGACCATATTTGATGTGACATGGTAACCTTGAATGGGAATGAAAACAACACAGCTTATTACAATTATACTCACCATTAAGGACTCGCTGTTCTGTTTCCTTAGGGAAGTAGAGTTGTTTGGAACTGAAGCTACATACCTCCATCTTATTCATAAAGGTTAAAAACATAATTAGCAGAGGGAATTTCAATAATTTGCAAAAGAACTGGGTAATGGCTTCTAATATAATGCTGCTGTGACTAATTTTACAGCTGGACGCTGCTCGAACAACGACTTTACTATTCCCCATGAACACATTTTTGGTCAGTACATATTTAAAAACAACACCATTAATGTTGTTTAATTAAAACATAAATACTACAGTGCTACCTCGGTAGGCATTCACTCAGCTGGAACTAACTGTATTTGCTTAATCTACAATTTTAGATGTATTAGCAAAAATAAATGTTGGTGAATGTAAGAGCCTGATTACATTTCTTGGGTAAATTGGTGATAATGAGTCAAGAGACTTTGTGTTCATTCACATATATTAGAATAAGAATCATTATGAAATTAAAGCTAAGATTAATCCTGCTAATGACACCACAGAGCATCTGGGAATAAGATAACCCAGATGTCAGATTCACTGTGCTACTGTGCCGCTATTTGATAGAGTAACCCTTGAAGTGTTCTTCTAAGGCAGATAGCTGCTACCCCCCCAGTCCCAGTACTTGAAATGCAAATGAGTGACAAGATAGTCTAATAATGAGAGCAGATTCTAGCAGTAAAGAAAATGAATAAATTAAAAAAAAAAAAAACCCTCTGCACCACCGATAAGAAGGAGCAGCAGGCACCCTGATGTCCTCAATTAGGGTGGATGACATCTGCTGAGCATTTCTCTCTAATAAAGCCCTCACTCGGTATTCCAAAGCACATGACTCTAACACTGTTAACATTTTAATGTCCTGGGCGTGCGTGGTAACATTAATTACAAGATGATTTGGATGACTTCTGAATCTCTTTAATGTCTTCCGCAGAAGAGAACACAGCGTTGCAGCTTTGATATCACAAATAAAATGGGGACGCCTGCCAAGCATGAAAGGTATCCTGAAGTCACTCGCGTCTGCTGTGTTGTCCTGAACCTCTGTAGCCAGGCAGAGAGTCCTCTGGGCATTTACAGAGGGTCAGCAGCTCTGCATTTTAGGAGGAGGCTGTGTGGCTCTCCAGGATTTTTTCCCCTATGCTAAAGGTGAATATTTTTGTTGCTGTTTTTAATTCCTAATGAGCTTAAAGTCCAATTAATATTTTTCTAAGCACAGTTTGCCTTCCTAATAGCTATTTTCATGAGCTTTGGCAAATGTCACCAGGGCTTTCTTATTTGCTGGCTGGGAGACGAGGGCAGTGTCTCCCCTTCTTCAACAGACAAATAAGAAATACTGGTACTATAGGGAGACAAAAGAGATTTGTTGGGTGTCCTGCTACATAACTGGCACTGTATCACCATTGCTCACAGGAAAAATGCTATTATTATCTCTCTTGTATGGGGAAGAAACTGGGACTCGGAGAGATAATATAATTGGCTTGCAAGTTATTAAACATCTGACAAGAAGCAGAACCAGGATTTGGACCTGTGTCTTACTGGGCTCAAAGTCCATGATCCTATTATTTCTCTTCACTATACCTGTGGCTATCATTAGGACTGTTCTCAGATGTTCTGGGTCTCATCCTTTGGGGCACATGATAAGGTTATGTTTCTTTGCCCATGTTTCAAGTTATCATAGCCATGTAAACTTCTTTGACCAGTGAAATGTAAATGCAAGCTTTAAAAGTCATTGGGTGTTTCACCCTGTCCCTTTTCCTTCTGAGGAATGATGGATGTCTCTGTCAGCCTGGATCTGAAGATGACTTGGAGCCCACAGCCAACCTATCACCGATGTGAAGAGTTGGCAAGAGATACACCTTTGTTATTTAGGCCTCTGAGATTCTGCAACTGTTGATTATTGCAGCCTAGCCTAGCCTATCCCGAGGAATACAGTACTACATCATGCACACAGCCAAGTACAAATCTGCAAAACCCCCAGCTAGCCTCACGAATGGATGAAGAAAGATGGGAAAAAATAAAAGTGAGGGGGGATGTGACTCGAAAGGTGGCCCAAGAACTAGACCACCTGGGAGAAAAAGATTGCAATTTCTTTTATCCTGGTGGGTACCATTTGCATCATATGTGCCAATGGCTCCCCCTAGAGTTTTGCAGTGCAGCAGCCCTGCCATTTCTAGCCCTGCTAGTTTAAGAACATGGCTCCCCACTCCTGTTACAGATTACGCCAGATTTGCAGGAGGTGATGGTGTAGAATTCATAGCTCAACCAATGAGCACACGCCCAGCTGAACAGCGAGCCTGCTCACTCAAAACATCAGGGGCAATTCATCAGCAAATGTAATACAAGTGTGCTTCGGCCAAGAATCAAAATTAATCTCAGATGACAGAATACTGTCACTAGATGCATATAATAAAATGAAACAGTGTTACAATCATAAACAAAGGTGTTTTATCCAAATGTGAAAGGAAGAAGAGAAAAGACTCTTTTGACTTTTCATAATTGACTCACTGCAGAAATGATTTGCTGCCACAAGAAAAGGAATGTCTGGGGAGAAAAGAGAAAATGAGACATAACAATGAAGCAATACACTAACCTGTTAGAGTCCAGTCCCCTTTCTCTCTTGTGTTTCTTTCCTAGCTCTGTTTGGACCACTCCAGTAAAAAATCCTCATTCTCTATGCCAACTTACTATCCAAAGGGCATGCAGTTTGCCAAGACAACAACTGAACAGCACGTTCAAAGGTCCCAGCCACAAATCAAACCTTAGGATATCCCCTAAGTGTCCAGAGCTAGAGAACTGGATAGAGTACCCACAGCACTGAAGCAATTAATAGACCTTCCTGGAACAGATCCAGAATGGATCTCAAGCAGACAAAGCACACACAGCTTCAGATCCCCTCCCTCACCACTGCTGTGACACTGTCCAATGGCTGCATTTGCTCAGGGAGCATTAGAAAAGATTCTCTGAGAGTGAACCAGCCCCTCTGTTTGGCAGTGCCTCTATCTGTCCGCTTGCACTCAAAAGAATACTGGTTAATAAGTACGAAAATGTCCAAAGTAGTTCTAAACTTGATTAGGCATGGGAGATCCCTCTAAAAGATGATGTGCAAAGCAGCTCAGCTGCTTCCAAAGACATAGGAGTAAGTTACACTTAGATCTGCATTTATATTCCAACCCAGCAACTCCCCAATGAAAGGGATTTGATCCCAAAGTTTATGCTCTGGAAAATGAGGTAACCTGACACAAACACTCATGAAGCCTACTCTATGTCACCATCAGGTTACATGCTACTATGCCCTGTGTGGGCCGTTTCCTTCACCACAAATGCCTTCACAGGGAGTCAAAGGACATCTACTTGTCCTTCAAGATACAGTTCAAGTGTGCTTCTGAAGCCTTTCCAGACCCACTCAACCAGAGGTGCACACACCCTCTTTTGTTCTCTACCTCTCTCATATCATTGAACTCACTCTGTTTAGTAATAACATCACCTGTCTTCCTCCTCTACTAGACTGTAAGGGCCCTGGGGGTCATGGGAGCATGCTTGGTACATGGGAGCATTCAATATTTACTTACTGAAAGAGTTACTTGAATATTGATAGTGGGAGGCAGATTTAAGATGCTGTGCCATCTTGGAAGACAAATAATGCCCTATATTTTCTTATCAGGTGCTTATGGACTGGCTCGACTATTTCTTCTGATGAAAACATAATACTTTTTATCTCCCTTTCCTAAGGCTTCTGTATTGCCTTTATACCTTCCAGATACTTTTTTAGTTTCTTAACAAGGTGTCCTTATATAAGCCTCATCCAATTTGCATTATTTTGTGCCCAGATGTGACAAGATAACTGAAAAATCAATGAAAACAAAGGCTGAATGTCCTGAGTTCTCATGACTAAGTGGGCTCGTAGGTGTCTTTTACACAGGATAATTTATGGAAACATCCTTTAAATACAGACCTTTCCATCTGTTTCACCTTCACTCTTGAGGGGAATTGAAATAGGAAGGTATTCAGTCTGTTTTCAACCTAATATTTTTAACCTCTTCTTTTCAGTATTTGGAACTCTTGGTCCCACATCTTGAACAATATCTCAGGGGTGGGAGATGAAAAAAACAACAATCAACGTATTGTTTGTCAACTCAGTGCCAGGCACTCTGCTAGGAATTTCAAAGGCTCAATGAACTTAGTCCGGTGGGCAAGAAGACATAGAAGACATTTTAAAAGTAAATGCTAAATAGAGATACAATCACCCCCTGGGTAGAAGAATATGAGAAACAGTTGAGGTGACATTTATACTCAGTTATAAGGAAAGGTGGATGAAGAAAGACTAGTCAAATGATCAAGGAACAAGACAGACAAGAGGGCAAAAAGATACTCTTAGTGATGCATCACACCTGGAACAGGGACACCAGAGGATGTGGTGGCAGGTGAGGTGTGAAAGGCAGGTGAGCACCATGTCGGAGGGGTCTCGAGTGTCATGCTGAAGAATCTGACTTTACTGATAACGGGGATCATCTAAAGTTTGAAAGAAGAGGGTGACGTAACTCAACCAGCATTTTAAAAGGGTATTTTTAAAGAATAGTTTGGAGAGAGGGACAATTTGAGGGATCATTAAGAATCTTTTGTAGAAATGCTAAATAAATAAATCATTGAGGTTTTATTATTTTCTAATCAGAATAAGGACAAATTGATTGTCTAGGTAATGGTTTCATTCAACAGAAAAGATAAGTGCTAAATTGGATCCAAGATGGCTGTAAAAATTGAATTTTAAAAGGGAATTTTAGCCCGTCAGCTTAAAAAAGTTTTAAACACCAAGCTTTCTTTTAGATCATGCTCAATGCCAAGCGCAGATGAGGCCTCACAGTCAAGCGAGAAAGAGAAGAGAGTAAACAGACAATCAGGTTGTGGTAGGCATGTCCTTGTAGGGGTTTGTATAGGAGAAGATAGCTGAGAAAAGGAAAGGACTGGACAACCATGAAGGAACTAGGGAGAGTCAAATAATTTCACAAAGGCAACCTGAAATGGGTTTTGACGCATGAATAGGAATTCATCAGCTAGACAAAAATGAGAAGAAAACTATTCCTGATTTAAAGGGGGGGGGGAAGGCTACAACTGTGGCAATAAAGGTCTAATTCAGAGAGGTGAAGGCTATCCTCCCTCACATCAATCCTGAGGTTTATGAATAATCTCCACAAAAATCTATATTTCCTTTAATTGGGTTTTATGAACCGTCCATCCATGAATTTTCCTTTAAAAAGTCATTTCTATTTTTACCATTTGGGACTATGAACTCAATGCTTATCATTAACCACTTCTCATCCGACTAAAATTTATTTTAGTTTCAAGAAATGTGTCTACTAGTCCTTTCTAGGATTTTTTTATTCATTCATGTCACTTCTATTGATATTCCTCATCTTTCAATATCAGAGAATCTTAACTATTTTTTTTGTCTGGCTTTATATTTATTTCCTAATCCCAGCTCCCGGATCATTTGGACAAAATAGACTCACTCCATCCACTGTAGCCATCTGGAAACTTACTTTAATGAAATATGAACATCACACCACACATCACCCCCACAACTCTGCTACTTCATCCGTCACTAGACCTTATTCCTTGTGACAATGCCTATTGGTGTATCAGGACATTTTAATCTCTGTGTTAGCTTTTCTATGTTCCTGAAATGACATCATGTACAGAATTCAATCTGAGAGTTCTAGACAAAAAGGGTCTCAAAGACCATATTAAGTGTTGCCTCATAAACTTGAACTTTTAATTATTTGACCTGCTCCCCTGGTGCTCAAAATTATTTCCCAACATTTCTGTAACTATTCTTTGGCAAGCAGACTGCACAATAACTCTTATTTAACCACAGTTTGTTCTTCACTATTTCTCCTCTTTCTTTCTCCTTCCTTCCTTCCTTCCTTCCTTCCTTCCTTCCTTCCTTCCTTCCTTCCTTCCTTCTTTCTTTCTTTCTTTCTTTCTTTCTTTCTTTCTGTAAGAGAGCTCCTTTAATAAAAGTGATCGTCTCAGAGGAAACTTAAATCCCACTGCCTCCCTCCAGTCCTGCACTTAATGCTGTGTGTCTAACAACACCTTGGGGATTACACTTAAATCCTGGAAAATCTTTAAGCAGCAACACACTGGCACCAGGAAACTCTCCATCCCCTGAGATCTCAGAGACAGGAAGAGCTGAGTGGTGGGCTGTCTGAGAGCAGGTAACTGTCCAGAGGATGAGAAGCTACTCACACAGCGGAGTGGAGATTACTTGCAGGCTCTCCTTCCCCACCTGCCTGGTGGACCAGGCACCCAACAGATGTAGTCTTAGTGTTCTACGCAGCCATCTGTTTTCCTCCCTACCCATAGTCAAGACCTGATTTATAGCATCCCACAAAAGGAATTTTGGCAATTTTTAAGGATCACTTCTCTAAATGAGAGTCACCAGTACGCATGTGCGTACACACACACACACACACACACACACACACACACACACACACACACACACAAACACACACCATCGCTCGGTCCAGGATTTAATAAACTTCACTGGGGGCTTCTTTGTTGCCTCTAGCCAATTTTTTTCTGGCTAAAGCTACAACCCACTACAGCTTTGTTCTCCCTTTGTTGTAGAATGAAACAGTTGGTCATTCTTGAGGAAAAAATTTTGCACACATTACTTCTGTAAAGATGTATACATTTTTAAAAAACAAAGCCCAGAAGCAACCCCAGAAAACATCATTCTCATCACCTCTTAGACTGAGCCTCATGAAATTAAGGTGCTTCCTCCAAACATTTGCTGCCTTGACCCTGACCCTGACAGGAAAACCGTGCTGGACACGGAATTACGTACTGTTGTTGCACGTTAAATAACCCAGGTTCTTGATCAGGCTTTTCAAGCTCTTATTCAGTTCCTGTTACAAATGGGTCACTGACTATTGGCGACCATTCTTTGGCCTACAAAGCAAATATTAAAGAAGAAATTAAAAGAAATGTCTTTTAGAGATGACACTTCTGATAAAAGGCTGGTGGGCACTGGCTACAATGAATGATCATGCCAAAGAGGAGAACTTTTATGACGCAATGAAAGAAAAGATTCATTTTCTAGCCCCTTCCAAGCTGGAAAACCAGCTGGTGGTGTGTGTGTGTATTTAGACTGTGTTCTGGCAAGCAAGTTCAAGGACAGAAATAAGTGATACACCCAATAAACATTTTGCCTTCCAAACTCCATTTCTCATTTTACCACCTGAAATACCAAGGCTTAAGAAAAGGCAGGTTTGATCTGAAAGAACAAAAAGAAAGATGTGCTGGGATATATAGGATGGAATCAGTCTGCTTAACTACAGTGAGGCTGGCAAAACAAGCTGTTGCACTACAATGTTAAGTTACTGCCCCACGTGCGAAATGAAAGCAGAGCCTTACATCTATTACTTTGAGATGTTTTAGAATTTTCCCAGCTTCCCACTCCATGTCAGAGTTTAAGGTCTCCTTCCAACTTCCCTTTTGAAGTTAGGTCTAGTTAGGTCTCTGACTTTTCTGCCAAATGCACGAAGAAATTCTTTGTGTACCAATGCTGAGCTTACTTCGTGGTTTAATAAATAAGGAAACGTGTCCGGTTGAAAAAAATAATTGAAAATTCTATTTCTACAGTAAAGAAGCTGATATGAGATTTAATATTGTGAAATGTTTGCTTTGGTTTTTGACAGTTGTTAGTCTGTCCCCCACTCTCTTTAAAGGCATGAGCACGAAAATACAGGCCGGCCTGGCTCAGTGAAGGAACTCTGACTCACCTAAGACTTATTATCCAGTTTGACCTCACAATAGAGTCTTGGTAGAATCTAGCTACAGTGCCAACCTGAAGTAAATTAATGATATTTCTGTTAGCGTTTTCATTTTAAATGAGAAATCGGTTTTCACACTAAATTGTGTCTTTCTCATCAGAGAGGTGATAGAGTCCATCTGTCACCCATTATTTACACACTTGTGCTGATTGCAAAGCCGTTTCACTATTTCACCTTCTAACAGCATTACCTGATTTCCACCACCCATTCTCCAAAAGTTTATAGAGCATCAATTCTATGTCTAGTTGACGAGAAACACAAAGGAACAGAAAGGTAAATAAGTTAAATATCTGTCCCCAGACCAGTCGCAGCTTAACACCAAATGCCAGAGAGACCGATGGCTTCCTAGTTTATACATGTACAGCAATGACTTGGATGCTGACCACTGACTCAGTTTCCTCAAAAGGAACATCCTCTTTCCATCTCTTTGATCCCAGTGTTTCAGATAATAAGACAATGAGTGTTTCCGGATGTGGGCCTGTCACTCATCCTCATAAAGCTACTGTTAAATCCTAGGAATCCAGAGTCTATCAAAAGAAACAGAAAGAAAGCCTATACATTCGCTGTCTGACATCGGGTTTTCAGCTCACAATGGTCCAACAGTTATTACATTTAACAGCACTGGCCTAGCTCTTAACTGATTCATAACTACTAACCTCAAGGAACAAGCAGCCTTAGTCATTACCTTTGTGTGCATTGCACCATACTTTACTTGGAGGTCATGAAGAACTAGGATGCAGGATTGCTAAAGATTAGCACGCTATCACTGTCTGAGGGTTTGTTTGTTTGTTTGTTTGTTTGTTTTGTTTTTTAAGGTAAAGTTGGACATTTAGTTAAATCTATTTCAAAAATTTCCCAGGCTAGCCTTATTAGATGCAGTAAAACTCTGGGCCCTCCATCACACATTTGTCTTGACATTAGAACTGCTTCAAAACTATTTTCTGAGTTTAAATTTGGACCTACCTATAGATACTCTCTTGGTTCATCTTAAAGCAGAGACAGAGCTTTTCTGTCCAGGTAGCCTTCTTTATTCAACCTCCACACATTACCCCTTGCTTAGTTGTCCGTTAAGATAGACACAGCTATTTATGTGGCACTACATACCAGCTGTGCATTCTTCGTAGTACATCCTACCAAAACTCTCAGCTGAAAGGAATGATATTTGGAAAAATTTCCTGGAGGAGAGAGTCAATACATTCCTCCAGGATTTCGAAGTGTTACTCCCAGGTTAAGCCAGGTCACAGAGGGCTGAACTTGGACAGCATTGTTTCAGCTGGCTGTGGCAAAATGTTTTTACTGAAATTGCAATTTAGCAAGCTGTACCTAGCCTGTTTTCAGGGATTGAATTTAGGTCGTATGAATATCTTTGAAAATAAAGATTTGAGAAGTAGTTAGATAGTAAGATCTCTTGGTCTTGGCGACTGACTGGCTGTGGCCTATGAAGAGAAAGAGAGTAAGGATTTCTGACATGAATTATCTGATGGATGATACTACATTCAACATTAATGGATTGAGGCTCAGATGAGGATACTCAGGTCTGAAGTACAATGAGACATCTAAGCACTTGTGTCCAGCAGACATTTGAATATTGGTCAGAAGGCCGGGAAGAGGTCAGTAATAGAGCAATGGGCCAGCAGGAGGAAACCTGGGTGCATCAAGGCTTAAGAAACCAGTACAGGAAGAAGAACAAAGGAGGCCATTAAAAAAAAAACATGTAATGACCCATAAACCACAACATCAATATTTCTAAATAAAAAATCATTTGACACCAAATGGCATGAAATTTATAAAGTGACCATGAAACTTGGAAATAAGAGAGCCCACCAATGTCACTGAGTTTAGGAGCAAGCAAAAGATTCATGCATGGCAGTTTAGTTCTCACCAAATATAGATATTTTTATTGACTTTTACCTTATTCGGACCATTTCAATGAAGAGGGAAAAAGCTAGGTTGTATAATCAAACAAAAACTATGACTTCAAGGTGGACAGCTGCTATTCAAGGAAAAATACGCACAAATTTACAAGAAATTATTAACAGGAACTATCTCGTAGGTTAAAAGAGACTTCCATTTTCTTGTACATTTCTGTACTTTTGGAGGTTCTCCAATTATCAAGCATTTGTAAGTAGGAAATTAAAAAGGAGTTAAAAGAAAACAAAGTGAACACCTAGATATCTTTCAAATAAATGTTTATTCTTTCTCTCCTGTTGTCTTCCATCCTCACGACCAATTTAAGGCAAGCTGCTCTCATTTTTCCTGTCTGTGTCGCTGGACCACTTAATGCCAAAGAGCTCGGGTTTACAGAGAAAACTGTGACCTGCAGTATAAGAAACTAGAACACAGTCCGCCCTTTGGCAGGCCTGCTGATACTCTACAGGGGATTATGCAACAGAAGTGGAAAGCAGGCTCCTGGTGAATCCACTATCTGTCACCCACAGGCAGCCCTGGCCCTCAAAGCCCTCTACCCAAGGAGAAATGAAGTTTTTTGTCCATTTCCACAGACCCTTCTTCACCTCAGTCTCTCCTGACTTCATTCGTTCATGCCATGCTCTAAACGTGCAGCTCTGCCGAGACCATATCTGGGATTGAAAGGTCAGCCCACCTGAATCAAGAGGGCATATGCCCCTTGCCCTGCAAGGGCTGTTAGTCTCACATTTGCAGATAGAAGCTTACCCCCTGTTGCTCACACTGATGAACCTAATGGTTTCCTGGCATGCCAAGGTTCACAGCCATCTGCTCTGCTGGCAGCATGCCCACATCAGTGGTGTGACATGTTCAGACAGGGGTGGGCGTGGATAGCAACCAAAGAGAGGTTTCGAAAATAGGCCCAGTAAATGCAGTCAATGATGCCTTATTTGCAAGAAGACCTGCTGGTAACTAGCAAAGCCAAACGAGGAATGCATGACATGCTGCATTATAAGGCAGCGTATCTACCGACAGTTGTTGGCGTAGTATCATCAAGGCTGGTTTTTATTCTGCATCCCTTTCTCTAACTGATCATCAGATGTGGAATTATGAGCTTAGAGGTAAAGCCTGGTTGGCCAGACTTCTTCTGGTGACGAAGCACAGGACAGAGGCACCATTTGTAGGGGAAACTTCCCTGAGATACGTAGACGTATCCTATTAAGCTGTCAGCAGCACTGGATCCTGGCCTTCAATGAGGCTCCACGTCTGGGAAATGTGCTTTTCTACAGGCCTCTTGGACACAGTTCATATATATATTGCGTGGGACATCCTTACAAGTAATGAAAATTACTTGTTGTTTGTCTGAGTTCTAATTTAGCTGGTGCTTATTTTTATTTGCTAATTCTGGTAACTCGACTCTTAGAACAAACAGATGTGATGGCTTCTAATTCCTAAACCTGCAGTCCTGTCTTCTGCTTCCATTACATCACACGTGCTGTTCTCTCTGTCTGCAACTCCCTTCTCCCCACCTTCATTCTCTCCATCCTCTTTTAACTTCTACAGTTCCTTCATGCATCACTTTCCCAGGCAAGTCTTCCCTGATACTCAGAAATTTAGATGCTCATTCACCATGATTCCATAATACCCAGGGATTATCCTCCATCAAAGCATTTGTCACACTGGACCACAGTAATTAACTGACCCCTTTGTTGCCTATACTTGACTAGGAGCTTTTTGAAGGCAAGGACTGTGTTTTATTTATCTCTGTATTTCCACTGCGCTGTACCTGTCATTAGAGGAGACATATGTTTGTTCCATGAACGAGCAAAGTTTGGGGTGCCTAAAATTCTCTTTCTGCCCTCCAACTTCTGTCTCTCTCTCTTTGTCCACAGACATATACTATCTAGACTGAGAGGCAGAGAAAGCAGTAGAAGTTCAAAAATAAATTTCAAACACTTGAAGAGGAGACGGTGAGGAGGACAATCTATGGATCACTTGGTTTTACCAGTTGCTCACATTTTCTAAGATTACCAAAAACGTTCATTAAATCATATAAATCTAAACAGAAATTTAGTATTTGACCAGCTGCTTACAATCTAAGAATTATTATTCATCAAATCTAATGGGTTAAATTATTTCTGTTTGATATTTTTTTAAAGAGAGACAATGCTGTCTATTAGAGGACTGCATTCTAATTCTGAAAGATATGTAAACATTAACATCAAATATGTCCTGAATAATGACTAAAACAGGGTTGGCCCTGGAGTGAGTGGAAGAACTGTTTAAGTTATTTATTTGTTTTTTATTTATTTATTTTATTTATTTATTTATTTATTTATTTATTTGGTAAAAGAATGCTAGTTAGTAAAAACCCATAAAACACATAAAATTGAATGAAAGTGGTCAAAATCTTCCAAATCAATCCCCCTAAAGTGAATAAAAAATCTGGTGGGTTCTAGTAGTCATTATTTGAATGTAGGCACAAAGATCTAAAACATACAAAACTTAAAAAATCTGCGTGTATGCCTTATGCAATTTCTCTGGCCTTTCTGAGAAAAGTATTTGTTCCTAATATACCTTGTCTAACAATTGCAATATTTTTTAAAAATTCTGCTTACACAGTCATCAGAAGCCCCGTATAACACTTCAAAGGAGCATTTTTAAAGTTAGTGTTCGATAACTCATCCAAACATACTCGTAAATTGGAACAGGAAGAGCAAGCATGATTTTCAACGTTATAAAACCCAAACGTGATTATCACTGTCACCTAAAAAACATGTCACCACCAAAGTATATTTATGTCAAAATTTCAAAATACAGACTCGATGGTACAATACACACATCTGTGTACATGTGCCTATATGTGTATGTTTGTGGGTATAAATTTCTGTTGGGACTGTTTGAATAGTTCCTTTAAGCAGTAACTCATCATGTTATAAAAAGACTATTTAATGCCTATTTAAGATAATGTCATTTTCTGCATCATTGGCTTCCATAGCAATTCTCCTATTAGCAAATGGAAGTGTGTAGTTTGGTAATTGGCTGTCCTATCTAATCTCCATTAACAACTGTATATCCCAGATGTCTCCAATATACATTCAACTCTATGTGGGAAAATCGAAGAAGAGGTTTTGTCCCAACACTGATGGAATAATGATGAAAACCAAGCAATGGCTTACTCTTTTGCCCCTGGAAATCAAGAATGAGGCTACTTTTTGGGTCTTAAACTTCACCCAGTAGACCAGCCTCTGGGCATGCTCTCTGGGATGTGGAAAGCATTGCTCCCCAAACATTGCCTCCGTTATCCTCAAGGCCCAGATCAAAGGAAGGCCATCTTCCACAAGAGAGCTCCTCCCCTACCAGTTTGCACTTCTGCAGGGCTTACTCTTAAAAATAAAATTCCAGGTGAAATAAGATGAGACAAATAAGACCAACTGGGAAATAGATGTGATTGGAGAGGCTTAAAAAATAAATAAATAAATAAATAAATAAATAAATAAATAAATAAAGAGGGCTGATAAACAAGTGACTCCATTCCTGTTTTAGTCAGTTACAATAATAAATAATTTAACATAATAATTTATGTGCATTTGCAAGGCTAGGCAATTGAAGCTCTGGGGTAAGCATGACTTCCACAAACCTGTTATAATACCTACCTAAAAAGAGTTCGTATTTACTAGTGGAATAAATCCCTAAAATTTATTTCTAAAGACTTATCAAACCAGATCAAGTCCCAGACCAACGAACTGAGTTAGACATCCACATAAGGCTGCTAACTGAGTTATTAAAGTGATATCTGCTTTGAAAGTCCAGGAAACCTTCTATTTAGTCAAATGCTGCCCTCTAGTGAGAAAATTCTTTAAAAGGCTCCAGCAGGACCCGGGAGGAGAAAGCACTCATGGGCTTCAAAAAAAGAGACCTGAATAACACAACCAAGTAAAATCTTTAACTAGAAACCACAGTTATTTTAGATTAAAATATCCATTTCATTTTTACTTTGCTGCTAATGCCAAAATTTTCTTTCTAAAATTAGGTTAGAAATGGTAAAATATTAAAATTACAGTGATAGGTAGAGTAGCTTTACCAGTATGACATTTAGATATTTTAGGCTCTAACATTTGATAACCTAATAATAGTAATAGATATTAATGTTTGATATGCTTACTTCCTTTAGCTGGTGATGCAGCTAAAGAATTTACATGAAATTAAATGGGTGATAATATGACTTCCCACTCTGTTGATAAAAAAAGACAGAAGAAGTTGGATATTTCACTGAATGTTGTGTTAATAAACATTTCTTTAATTCTAGGTGTTCATTTTGCCATAAAAAATCAAGAATTATAATGTTCTTAAACAATACAGGAGTATAGCTATATCCTAGCATAGAAAACTCAACTAGTCACTTCCAATTTAGTGTGTGTGTGGCAGGGGAATCTTTTCTTTCAAAGTTTTTCACAAACTCTTAATACATTTTATTCATTTAGCAGTAACAGGAATTTAGCATTTTTAAATTGAATGCTAAACTTTGTAAATCCTGACGACGCAAATTTCCTTCTATGACACAGTCTTCCTACGAGAGCACTCATTCATTCATTCATCTTTTATGTCTTTTAAGGAAACTTTATGACTGCTTACTCTGTACCCACACTCTGCCAGTGATGTGGGATATAACGGTGAAAAAGATGGACTTAGTTCTAAAGCATATGGCTCCTCCCGCTGAATGAGGAAGGCAGACATGTAAACACTATGAAAGGTCATAAATGCTTACAATGGGGATCGACACAGGGCTCCCTCGGAGCACATAAGAGAGACACCTGATCCAATATTGGGAAGGCAGGAATACTCTGCTCCCCAAGAAGAAAGGTTTGAGGTTTGACAAAGCTCTACAGCCATTGAAAACCCTCTGAAGGTAGTGCTAGCCAGGCAGGCCAATTTCTTTCTGCAGAAGCAATTCCACCACGATAGTGATGCTGTGACAGTTTTGTGCTTTCACCAATATGTCATTCTCAATTAAATACACACTGATGGTAGTGCCACACTCAGCACCAGCCACACACTGATATTTGAATTCAATCTCTCCATAAATTTAAAGAGAAATATTCCTATTTTAGCAAATTTACTTAACAGAAAATTTTGTTCTCCCTTCTTAACTTTGTATACATCCACAGAATATTATGCCTCTCTTCTTCCGGAAAAATAGGAAAGTGAAAATGAAATTTTTGGTAATTATATACTCTTCACGTGCTGTGGTAGAGTCACTAGCACCCTATGCGATCTTGGGCAAGTCAGACATTTATGATCTAAGATCCCTACAGTTCAAATATTCTATAAGTCTATGAGCAACACTGTATATAAAAGTTACTCATCTTTTTAAATTATTATATTCACTATCGAATGTTCCTGACTTTCAGCTTCTCATCCTCTAGTTAACCATGGTCATCTTAGTATGTATGTAGGAGAAAAACTCTTGTTTGAGAAAGATTTAACCTTATCCTTTCCAATCAAATGCTTTACTCATTGAAAAAGAAAATACACATTGAAGTTTTGGGGGAAAAGCTTGCTAAAGTCTTGGTCCTGGATAAAAATGTCAGCAATATATCAAGACCACATCTCTGCAAGAAGAGTTGAGTTAGAGAGACCTGCTATGTGAGAGATTTTAACATTTTCTCTGAACTTAAATACACATGAGGAAGAACTTCTTGGGATTTTTGGTATTTGTTATTTGGTATTATCATATCCGTTTTATAGAAAGTAACTTCTTAATTAATGTCTTAAAACTAATTTGAAAACAAAAAAATAAAAGCAGATATGTATAGAGGACATATATATGTCTCAAACAGGGAAATATAGGATTTTCAATCCAAACTTTGTGTAAGTGGGCTCACTTACAATTTTTCAGTAGTACTCCATGCTTTGAAGAATGAAAAGCTCTACAAAGTAGAGGCAAGACCTTACAAGCAGAATTAGGAAACGTGAGTTCTATCTAAGAATGTAGCAAATCTTAGCCAAGTCACTTAACCTCTCTGTGTTTGAATTTCCTCACTTGTGCCGTTTCACATGTGTCACTGGATTAATGTAAGGATCCCATGAGCTAATTTTTGCTAATGTACATTGACAACAACTTAAATAACCACCAACAGGGGGAAGGATAAACAAAATGTGGTATACTCATGTAATGAAATACCACACAAAACAAATAAATAAAAATAACCTGGAGATAAATAGATTAGATATATTTATATATGAACATGGCTAGATCTCCAAAAAAACTATAATGTTGAGTAAAACATGTATACACTAATTATACTTTTAAAAAGCACTCAAGACAGTACTATATATTGTCTATGGAATAAATATATATATACTTTTTAAAAACTGGACAGTGACTGTCCCTCAATAGAGAGGGAAAGAAACAAAACTCAAGGTTAGAAAGGATGTTAGCCAATTACATGTTATTTTAAGAAATTGGAAGTAAATATGACAGTTAACTATTTGTTCTGAGTTCTGAGAATAAAGGTATAATCAATCCCCTTATTCTCTGGAACTCCCCTCTACCTTTTAGGTTTATTTTTAAAATTCTTTACAGCTAACAAAAATAAAGAGCATGAGAAAAGCACGTTGGTAAAAGGTTAAAATAGGGTTGGTGCAGTAACCCACAGATTCCTTCAATCTTTGTTTTATGATATTCATTGGCAGGTCAACATATGAGTCATCTGACCATAGGGTCAACCTACATTTAATAGTGGGTGCAGACAAGTGTCTGAATGAACAGGTCTTGGGGTGTAAGGGCACACTTACATACTCTCCTAAAACAAAATTTTTGAGATAAACAATTTCAATCGCAGACAACCTGAAGCTTTTCACTTCATACCAGTTAAAGATCCTATTCCTGGTCTCCATCTTCAAATATTCTAATAAAATCAGGATTTCATAATTTTTTTAAAAGC
The DNA here is from genome assembly GCF_036562045.2 of Rhinolophus sinicus. Classification (NCBI taxonomy): domain Eukaryota; kingdom Metazoa; phylum Chordata; class Mammalia; order Chiroptera; family Rhinolophidae; genus Rhinolophus; species Rhinolophus sinicus. Next base: position 52,441,370 of record NC_133756.1, on the reverse strand, counting down.
AGGGATCAATGAAATCCCATCATGCTCTTCATGTTTATATCATCTCAAGATGTTTTTCCCAGTACTCCTGTCCAAACATTTAAAAAATTGATTGGAATCCCTAATTTCAAATTTCAGATCCCTCTTCCTCTAGAATCAAGGTACACAATATGGGATTTGACTTGATCAATAGAAGTAATGTAAGATATGAACAGACTGTTCTCATAAAATGCAATACAAATAGCTGTTAAATTTCTTTTCAAGTGCTTACCTCAATTCATAATGGGAGAAATGTGGTTTCAAATTATACTGAAGTATCTTCCTTTTTTACCTGTTAGGCTGACAAAGATCATTACGTTTGATGGGCCGCTTAGTGTACGATCAGGGTGTGGGGAATAAAGCACTCTCCTCCAGTACTGGAGGGAGTGTAAATTGGTGCAGCCTGTATGAAAGATAATTTGGTATCATCCATCAAAATTACAAACGTCCATTTCCTTTGACCAGCAATTACATTTCTAGCAATTTATCCTACAGAGAGTTTTTGCATATGTGTGATATGGCATATGTACAAGGCCAGGCTAGTCTTGCTGCAGTGTTTTTCGCTGCAAATTATTGGAAATATCTTAAATTTTCATCTGTTGAAAATGAGCTAAATTAATTTGGGTATGATTTTAATAGAAGAGTGCTGCTCCCTCAAAAGGAAGAAGCTCTTATAATTTGATACAGAAAACCTCCAAGATCAATTATTAAGAGAAAGAAACCAAAGTTCAGGACAGAGTGAAGACCACCACCATGGGTACAAAAGGGGAGACAACACCAGCACGGGATATTTCTGCAAGAAGAGACAGGAAAATGCTAATCCTGGTCACTTCTGGGAAGGAGAACAGACCCAGGCATCTGGAGGATAGCGCTGAAATGTAAACTTTTTACTATCCTATTTTAAAATTTTGAACCATGTGAATTGCAGTACTTTTTCTTTAAAATATAAGTTAAAATTTTAAGTGACTGCACAATTTTAGCTACAATAGTGGAAAGATGTCTACATTTTAACAAATGTCTCTAGTAAATGTAAAGAGGATCCCCCTATACGAAAAAAACAAAACAAACGAACAAAAACATGAAAAGAAGAATCACATCCTAAGGAAATGCTAGGAAGGAAAACTTCCTCAGAGCACGGACTCGTTTTGTCAATTCTAGAAAATTATCTCACCTGAAGCTACCATACAAAAGTCAACCCAGATTTTCTGAAAACTACACCCAATCCAAGATACAAAGCCAGTTTCTGCTAAGTGAAGCCCAAATTCAAATTTGTGACACAGCTTTAAAATCCAATAGTATCTTTTCCTACACGATTTTAAATTTGATTGTGAAACTCAGCAGGTGTAACATAAAATACAAAAGCTATTTTCTCTTTTTGCAAAGCAAAGATTCATCTTCTTAGTTCAAAAATACATCCACATCTGTTATGTAGAACCACCAGCTAAAACTAAACAATGTGAGCTGCACGTTTCACGTAGATGAAACCCAGTGTAAGCCATATAACGGCTCGTCATGTAGCGACAGGGATTGAAATTTTATCATAAGTAGCCCTGAGGGAAGTTGTTCACCTTAGCAGATAGTTACTGCTAATTTGCATCTGATTATTGGTTTATGCTTTACTTTAGCCCATTAACAGGAAGACTATGGGGAGGTTAAGAATTTTTACAAAAAGATATGATTGTCTCCTTGAACTGGAAACCTCAAAGTAGATATTTCTGGGTTTTAGTATTATATTTGATGATGTTTTCATACAGAGAAATAAATTGCTTTTGAAATGTCTGTATTATTCTGCCATGTTGTTTTTATTTTCAATTGTTTTCAGATGCATTATCACCCAGAAATACATCATCTAGTACTGGGGATCCCCAAATTATGAGCACCTTCCAGCTGCTACAGGTTCCAGCCGCTCTGCACCAGAGGGACTCAGCTACTTCCATGCTCTGGGAAGACGAGTTTTTCTTCTGCTCTGAAGAGCAGTCAGTTCCCATTTCCCTTATGAAGAAATTTCTCTTTCTTTTTTAAATTTCAGCCAGAAAACCCTTCCCAGCATCTCCCTGAGAAACTGTACAGAAAGGGATTGTCCTCTCTATGAATTAATCAGCATTGACCTGACAGAATGAACAGGGGAAAAGAGAAGAATTTTACCAGCTGACCTCATTGTAATAGAATTAAATATATAGAAAAGGAAAAAAGGGAAAATTTTTCAATTTACATTAAATGACATTTTTCTATAAATTACAAAATATAATGTCCTAGAACAACAATGACAATTTCCCAAACAGGCTCTCCTTTTAAAGACATAAAAAGACTTTAAAAAAAAAACACCTGCCAAATGGACACCCACGCATCTTGAGAGTTACCGGCAGAGCTGGCTTTGCCATCAGCTATTAGTGCTTTTAGTTAGGATGAAAACACTGCTTCACTTGGGCTGGTTTTCTCTATCCTGTAGGACTTTAAATTCGAGTGTCACAGCCAGGTCTTGGCATGACCCCACCGCTTCCTTACTTGGATGTACCTCACAATTTCCCTGATTGATGCACCTGGTAGCGTGGAGTTGCCTATGATAATAACTGTGACACTCGTGGCTTTGTCAAAAAGCAAGCACTGCATTTTGCTAGAGAACCAAGTTGATCCCACATTGGATATTTCTGTTTCTTAATTACAAATGACAAATATAAATTATATTTGCACATGCATACACCCTCTGCAAATTCTACAAATCTGCTGCCTACTCATGAGTGGCCCCCCAAATCAATAGCCATACATAGGCTGCTACTCAAGGTGTATACTTAGAAGGCACAATGTGCATTTAAGGAAACAAATCCCTTCATTATATTTGACCGCCTTTGTAGCTTTTTTTTCCCCTTTTTTTAAATAAAATTACCCCAATGGGTCATGTATAGTTTTCTTTCCTTGGTGCTCACTTTTTGAAACAAGCTGGAGCTCTGTATACAAAATTGTATTCCACACCTGTGCGCCTCCTTTCCCACTGGCCTGGGTTAAAAATAGCCAACCTGACTTTTAATTTGGTTAAAATAAATAAATAAATAAATAAATAAATAAATAAATAAAGTGGCCCCAGGTTAAGACGGGGCATTCCAAGTTTCAGCCCAGAGTGAATTTGTACAGCCAAGTTATAAACCCCTGAAAATAGGAAACTAATACCATGAGGATTTAAAATAATAGAAAATGTTTCACATAATATAAATCCATAAGCAGTGTATTATGTTTAAGTCTTAATATCTACATACTTGGATTATCTTATATCTTGACAATCAAACAAAGTAATCTCGCTCCCTCGCCCCTTTCCTTTGACTCTGGGTTTCATTCCTATGTATTAACAATGCCCTGGGCCATAAAATACTGTATTAATATTAGTTTGTCACAGCAGACTAAATTTAGAACAACTCATTAATATGGGAGAGTTAAAGGCAGTCAGCCAAGAGTACCAGCGACTATAAGCTCTTAAGGCTATAAGTTATGCAGATATGCCACTTGAACTGGAGAGACAGCCATTCTTTTTGTGACTAATAAGAGATTCTATTAGTTCTAAGCTGATTTTAATTCTAATTAAGAAATGTGAGAAAAGGCAATTTTGCCACTGTAGGTATAACTGATGTGCAACTGGAATAAGTCTTATATCATCCCGCTTGGCTTCCTGGTCATATAAGATTAATGGCACATGCATGGAATGAATATTCCTCCCACATCAACATAAAGAAAAAACAACTTTGCTGCCATATTTGCGACGATGTAATCATAATCAATGTTTCTAGAAGAAGTGTACTGATCAGTGCTTTTTCAAAGCAAACCTTTTGTGGCTCAGAACCACCCTAGTTGTACAAAAAGTTTTGACTTTTTTACAAATAAAAAAAACCTTTCGAATTGATACTTCTGGGCCCATTATGCCTTTCTTTGGGCTTGTCAAATGTTAATTTTTTTTAAATTTAGTCCTTTGCTAAGCTACAAATATTCATGTTTAACACCAAGTAGCGGTTCAGGGGCTGACAACTTGGTATGTACCTTTTGAATGATGCATAGAAAGCAGCAGTTAGCACAAAGAAAAAGCCACCAGATTGGTCTCAGGGAAACCCAGTGTCTGAATTTTTCATGACTCCTCTAGCACTTAAAGAATAAAAAAACTGGCTACTAGTGTTGGGAGACCAACGTCAGGAAGGTCAGAGCCTGGAAACATGCAAGAGATTCCAGTCTTGCCTGGGGAAAGTGAAAGGGGATTTAAGCTGCTTAGGAGAATTAGAAGGAAAAAAAAGAGAGCGAGAGATTTCTTTTGCTTTGTTTTGGTATTTTATAAACACCAGAGTGGCAAAACAAAAGCTATAAAAAGTACACCGTCATGCCTCTTTAGAGTTCCTTATGTTTATGTCTCTAAGGACACAAAAACTTACCTCCTCTTTGGGGTTATGAGGTTTATTGTTAAACTTCACCAAATCATGCCTTTTCTGGCATACTTGCTCACTCTTATGGGTTCTCTTTCCCAAGAAAACCATTAAAGAGGGGAAAGGAGAAGCAATTCACTTATTTGTTTCCCTGGGTGTGCTTGCAGACATCTCCCATGGAAGTGAGAGGCAAGTGGGGAAGATGATATCTTAATTACGTAAATGCCCAGTGACTTCGGGCTGAGAAATGTTCCCCCTTTGATGAACTTTTCTGCATTTCATGACTTATAGAAAATCGAAATTGAATCCAGGAAAACAAATGAGTGACTTCTATGGAAGAAAAAAAATTTTAAAATTGTACAGTGTTTAAGCAACAGATAACTTCACCTGTCACTGTCTCATTAAGTTCTTAATGAGTTCTTTTCTATTCTTGGTCACATCTGATTTTTTTTTTTTTAATATAAGTCCCTTTGAACAGCTGGGAGTAAGAATCGCCTTTGATCACTGAATTCTTCTGAATTTTCAGTCAAAACGAGGCCATTTTCATCCTGACTTGGGGTATTTTTATGAGTTTATTCCCCCCAAGTACATTCCTGGGCATATCTTTCCAGGCGGAGAAGAGCCTGAACAATTAATGTATACATTTTTACATAAATGTTTATAAATTTAACAAAGGGAGAGAGCTTTGCCACAAGAAGCCTCAGCTCTTTTGAAGGCGGTTTTCTAATGATGACCCTTGGCGTGTTGGACCACATGGGATTCCTCTGAGAAGAGTCGGATGAAAATTAGTCTATTCTCATTTCAAACAGAATTTTGCTGAAGTCCTGATCAGAGCATCAGCATGGAGTCCAGGGAGACAACACTCGCTACTTGATTCACTCCACAGCCTCCCTCTCCTGGTAATTGTTGCAGGAACACACAGTGACAAGGCTCTAGGATGTGAGCAGTCTGGATGTACTCCGGCTGTTACGCTCTGTTTAAAGATTTAAACCATCAGGGTATGATAAGGCTTTTTGATGTTCATTGAACACGGAGCTTGGGTACAGAAGAAGGGGAAAGGGCTTCACCAGAAGGCAATCATCTTTCAGAGCCACAGTAAGACAGAGAGAGGTGGGGAAATCTCAGCCTCAGCATAGACACGGAACAAAGGAAGATGAAAGGGGCAGGGTGAGGAAGGGGCCAGCTCTGGCTGTGAGGCAGAACTCGCTCTATGAGAGTTCGATGCCTTAAAATGCAGGGAAAACATTTAGTCTTCCTCTTTCATTAAAACACATTCATGTTTGCGGGGGAGGAGAGAGTGCCAGCTGCAAATTTGGGTGGCTTCAGTTGACCCCGGATTTAAAAGAGCCTCCCTATGGCTTTTTTCGAAATTATTTAATGAGTATTTATTTTGAGTCAGATGAATGTCATTTCGAGCACTCACTCCTGCAGACCTGGAAGAAGACCTTCCTTAAAGTACATTTTTGGGATCCTCACAATGTTTTCTTCCCTCAGAGGTGAAACCTCAATATTTGTCTTGAAGAACATAAAGATCAGGAATGAAAGGGGGGAAAGTGTCCCCTACAGAACCCAACCCAATTTCTTCATATCCTCTTCTTTGGCAAAATACCAGCTTTTTAACTCTGCTCACAGCCGTATCATGCCATGTTAACCAAGCACGCACTTTGGTTGTATTAATTAGGAAAGAATCAAGATTTCACCATCTTTATCTTTCTAGCCCCTAACAGGGTTTTCTCATATACCAAAGTCAACATGTGCTGGGTGAACGAATGAATGAATGACCCTAGGAAATGACAGGATAGATACCAATTTATTTTCTAGGTCTCCATGTAAGGTTTCAGAGAACTGCTGCATAAAGTCAGCAAAAAGCTGTTGTTTTTTCCCTCTTGCATCCTGCACCAGTGAACAACGTGGCCAGGCATAGCATTTGAGAACTAGGACTTAGAATAAGACACACCTGTTAATTGAAAGCTGTTTATCATAAGACTTCGGGAAAATTATTTCACATTCCTAAGGTTTATTTTCTCATCTGCTAAATAGGAATATTAAAAAGAACTCAATCTTTGGAGTGAGATGGAGCAAATTGCCTACCACAATGTTTGGTAAATGGTAAAACTTTCCAAAAATGTAACTATTGTTATTAATATGATTGCTATTAGTAGTATTGCTCTCCGAAATATTTCAGACATAGTGGCATCAGAAGTAGATTTTAGAAATATACAGTTATCAACACAGTTTAAAGGGAGGAAGTTATAATCACATACCCTATTGAGGGGCTGTTTTCACACTTATCTCTACAGTGACATGAATAGAATGTGTTACAACCTGCTGGCCTCCCCTGGTCTGACAATGTGCTCTTGTTCCCACCTCATATAAATGTCCTCTAATTAGAGGTAAGACTCTTTTCACTTTGATATCAGCAATGGGTCTGGCTGACCAAACATCAGGAAAACAAAATGGGTACTGCTTGTTTGAACCTAGAAAGTAATAAATCAAAACATCACGTACAGTGCTGTACCCATTTCCTCACAGATTTCTGTTCAGTACGACATAGAGATCACTGCTTCTGAGCAGACAGAAAGGAGATGAGGCCCAAAGCCTAACTCTGTGCCATGCTGGCCATAGCCCACCTGAGCAAAGAGCCCATCCCCAGTGAGTCCTGTCCCAGAAGAAGCTACTGAACCACCACATTGCTTGTAAACCAGGCCCTTGCGTGTAATCCTCACAACCACCACATGAGGAAGTTATAGTTTACAGATGAGAAAACTGAGGTGAATAATGATGGCATCAAGAAATAGCACTTACTGCCATTTTTGTTTTATTTCTTTTAACATTTTGCTTAGCAACCTACTTAGCAACCTTTGACACTCTGTAGGAATCCCTCCACCTTTCTGGATCTCAGTGTCCTCTCTGCATCCCTGAGGGATGCAAGATGGATGTGGTGATCCATTCTAGTTCCATAGTCTATGATTCGGAAGGCTGAGCTCCTCTGTTGACACTGGAATCTGCATGAAAACCACAAGCCTTATATCATGACTTTTCTCTCCAATTTCCCGAGGCCTTCCTGCCTCCAATACCAGGAATGGGAGCATGTCAGCCATTACCATTACGGAAAGAGTCCATTTTAGCAGAGCTCGAATCTAGGAAGTATTATGGCCAAATAACCTGCTCCATGATTGAGACATAAGGGAATTACCGTTTCCTTTTCTCTAGCCCACTAACACGGAGAAAGCCAATCCTCTAAAAACAAATTGATTGATGGTATAATTTAATATCTTCATATAATTTCTAGTGGCAGAATCAATCTGCTGCTAGTGCAACCATCCAAGGCAGAGAAGAAGAAAAATTGCGCCAGTTGCTTTTCTTTCATTGCACTTCCGGGTGCTCTAAGAAAAAACTCTCTCCAGAAAATCAATAAGGCAGATTGTGCCCAGCAGTCCCCCATTACAGAATTAAATCCATATGCCAACACGAAACAATGAAGAGACCCAACTAGCAAGGGATCCATTTGCTTTGTTTAACTTTGGCTGCCAGGGAATGAGAACACAAGACTGGCTGTAATTTAATGCAAACCTTGGCCTATCCTGGTCGTGCATATGACTGACCCTCAGGGCACGACCATCAATTTTCTATTAAAGATCAGAGATTTGACATATCAAAGTCAACATCTTGCTGAATAACTGCAGTAACTTGATAATAATTCTTCTGTGGATTTCACAGTGGCTTTTCAGTAAAGTATCAGAAAGGTAGCCGATTTCAATCCTGACCTGGCAAGATCTGAATATGAAATAAAGGATTTCAGCTTGATCTCCCCATGATGTGAGGATGAATGTTCTGGTAAATGTTAACTTAGTGCTCTGAATAGCTCAGTAATAGATGGGTTTAGGCAGTAATAGGTTTAAAATGTCAACTTATTGAATAATAATTTCATGTTGTACAAATACTATGTGTAAGAAGGGATTTGTTTTGCAAATTTTGAAATAAATGAATGGATTTATCATGTCCTTGACTGTTTCATTGTTCCAATCAGAATTTTACAGAAGAATCAAAATTAGTTTTTGCTTCCACTGGTCTTTTTGTTTTCCTGCATTTGTCTCTATGCAATTTTCATAATTACTGAGGCCCCCTAAATTCCAGTCATTAATGGAGCTCTTCTCTGTTTTGGTCCCCAAAGCCACGCTGGTGGCGTTATTTTCTAATAAAAATAAAAACTCAATTATCCCTCCCTATAAAATGTTTCCTGACACCAATAGCATAAAAACCTTTCACCAAGCTAGCTGTAAAATGCTCAACTGTTCAAAACACAACAACCGGATAAAATTCTGTTTCCATAACTGAACTCAGCACTTCAATTATAAGCAATTATAAGCTGACAGCTCTAAATCCTGGTGGGACACAAGTGTGGGTAAAACTGAATTGTGATTGGAACAGAGAGGACCTGGGACAAACACCTCCACCATAGCCTGTGGAAAAGTTTCCCAAATTCTGCAACTAAACCCACCCCACCCCACAACACACATACCTACATTTCCAACTGTCTTGTATGGAGTAAACATGTCTGCTCAGAGAAATGGAAGATGCCAAGAAACCATCCAGGTGAGCTCTCTGAATGTGTCAAGTCTGATTCTTCAGCTCCTCAGCGCACATCAGCTTCCCAGAAGACTCAGAAGGAGAAACCAAGGGAGCCCACTCTCTTGCAGGCCACCAGCCTGGAACTCCAAGGAGCTTGTTGTCTTATGTATAAAGGATGTCTTTATTTCCACAAACCCAAACACCCTTTAGTGGCTTATAGACACTCACACGTGGGTAATATCTGCATCATATGGTCCTGAACAGATCTGCCCAACCATCGAACTCAGTGGTTGAGCACATCTCTCTCTGCCCTGCAACTACAGAGCGACCTTGTCCTAATCTGAGTTCCCTCAGAAGCTGACCATAAGACGAGGAGGTGAGGGTTAGTTTATTTGGAAGGTGAAGAAAACATTAGTAAGGGAGTAAGACAGGGAAGCACAGGCTATATAATGTACAGAAAGGGTACATTACCAAGCCAGTTACACCTTGGATAACTGGAACTTAGTCCGGCTGGAAAGACTCTGAAATAGTGTGGCATCAAAGTATTTATACACCAACTCCCCTGTCAGGCTTTGGTTGAAGCTGTTTCGGAGATGCAGTCATTCCTTGGCATTTCCAGTCTACTGTCTGGGTATGCAGAAGGGTTCAGGGGCCAGAAAAAGCCCTCAGGAAAAAATGCAGATGCTGGAAGCTTGAAGTCAGGCACTGTGCACTGAAGTGAAAAGGGAGGGGGATGTGGGAGGGCACAGTAGCCTCTGCTATAAATCCTGGCCTTTTATTAACTTTTAAAGCTTTTCTAATTTGTTTTGAAGTTATGAAAGCAATATGGCTCATGTAAAACAACAACATATTTAACAGTACAGAAAAGCACAACTATTTTTTAAAGACCTTCTTCCTCCCAGCCACTTAGTCCTAAAGGTAGAAATTAGATTCAAAACATTTTTTCCAATTGCCTCTCAGTTTTTTCCAACCAAGTCTTTTACTAAATATTTTTTCAGCATTGATTTGAAATATCTCTTTTATTAATAATCATTCCCACATGGATTTAATTATCTTTCTGGAGTATCTATTTTGTCTTAAATGTTATAGATTTGGAATGCAGTTTATTATCTAATAAGGCTTGCCCTCCCTCTTTCCTCCCTAAGATTTTCCCATGTTTATTTTTCCAAATGAATTATAGTAACATTTTGTCAAGATCACAAAAAAAGTTGATATTTTTATGGAAATTTCTTGACTCTCTAGATTAATTTAGGGAGCACTGTCATAGCTATAATATTCCATCTCCCTATATAATAACAAAGTGCATTTTTCCACTTATTAGTCTTCTTCTATGTCCCTCTGCAAAGTTTGTATTGTTGAATTGTGATCTTGTACCTCAGAGGCAGAGAGTTAAGAGATAACAATTATTCTCAATTATAGCAAACTATTATCATGTTCTCCCTCAAGGAAAGTTAAAGTTGTTTTTTTTTCCATATAATTCCTCTTACTCCCTTGTTGAATTTATTTCTAAGTTATTAATCATATCCATAGCTTTGGCAAATGGGATGTTTTAGTCCATTACATTAACTAACTCCTAATTGTTTCTATGTTTGCTATTTATTTTTATAGTAACTACGTTCCCAGCTACGTACTAGAGTTTCTTATTGTCCCTAAAGATTTTTTTCCCAGTTGATTATCTTAGATTTCCCAAATTTATAATTATATAAAGTAAAAATAATGATTTTAAAAATATGTTCTTATATTTATACATTAATTATTTCTCTTTTCTAATATCATTGGCTAGTACTTTCAAAATAATGTTAAAGAATAATGATGATTGTTGGCAATTTGTCTTGTTCCTGACTTTAATAAGAATTCTTCTAGTATTTTATTACTAAGAATGATGCTGGATTTTAAACTAAAACATATATTTTATTATGTTAAGGGAGAATCGACTTCTACCATAAAAAGAGTTCAGGCAAAGATGTTAATTTTTCAGATGCCTTTTTACTATCTATTGAAGAGTGTTTCTTGTTTGACCTACTTATATGGCAAATTGTATTAACAGATTTCCTAATAATAAATCATCGTTGCATTAGTTAAATCAATTTAATCATGTTCTTGTCCTGTTGCACTAGATTCATTTGCTATATTTTAGTTAGGAGAGTGTTTCTAATTCACCAGTGAAGTTTATGGATGTTTTTTCCTTTTTTGTGCCATCATTGACAGTTCTTAGGATCAGTGTTATGCTAGCAGGCCTTTCTGAAAACTAGCAGAAGAAATAGTTCTTATTTTAACAGCTGATTTTAGACCAGTGAAGGAGGCTTCTCTGGAGGCCACATGATTTCTCTTGGCATGACTTCAAGTATGGATATGGGCACAGTTCAATTCAAAAATATGTATTAAGCATCTATGTATACGGTGAAATTATGTAAGTGGGAATTTGGCTCTTAAAATTACTATGCAAGGTAAAAAAAATCTCACATCGTACTGTACCAAAATTTTGAAAGGGACTTTTCACTTGTCTTGAAATTTAAACTGCATCCCAAAACAGAAAATAACAAATATCCATTCACCTGACACAAAAACAATATACATCCTTGAAAGGCTTACTACAAGATAGAAAAACTAGTGCTGTGACCCAAACCTAGGTTTATAAGAGAAATCAAGACATTCAAATGAAGATTGAGAGAGCCACTGAAGAAGCTGTCAGTTGTGTCATCTGTACTGTGGCATTTCCCCAGCTCTCTTCATAGATGACCCCTCCTAAGCCAAGTAAGAAACAAGCTTCAAGAAAATCTCTTGTAGAAATTAGTATTGTCTTCCAGAAGAGTGACTGACACATTAGCCTCCAACAGAGATGCTGAGCTACAGGGACTCACCAGTGTCCCTGGATCAGAGCTGAGCCTGGGGCAATTCTTGGGAGATGCTGACAATGTCCCCAGGGTAAAGATAAAAACTTGTGTAGACCATCGTGACAAGAAAAGACAGCAGTGTGAGTGATTTATCCTTCCAGAATTTGGTAGGGCAAGGATGTTGAGTTTTCCTGGGAACTAAAGGGTCATCTCATTAGCTACTATCTTGAAAAGTCTCCACTGAAGGAGGCTACCTGCCAGGGCAAGACACCAGCAGAATGAGGCTGGCAGTCTACCATCCTAAGCAGGAGCTAAGAGAAGAGTTGTAAAAGCTCAGCTGGAGAAAGGATCTCCAACACTGAGAACCAGTGCAGTGCCAGAGTTCCCCATAAGAATCTCAAAAAGAAAATAACTTCCCAGAATGAGAGAGCCAACTTTCAGCTATCTGTTACGTGGAAGGCACCATGGCCAGATTGTATCCCCACCTGTCTAGTGTAGCGTTGCTCTTTTAATTCTCATTTTGTCCTCCTTTTGTACAGGAGGAGCTAAGAACATCAAGAAAAAGGCAAGAGGAGTAGACAAATAAGTCAGAGTAATAGTGAAAGAATAAAACATCTCACATCTTCTCCAGGTAATCTACAGATTTTTTTTGGTGGGGGGCTAAAGTTTGGTCGGGAGTGGAGGGAAGAAGTTTAAAACTGAAGTTGTAGTTTGATCTGGACTGGCCATTGTAATGCCTTAAAATGAGACAACTCTACAGCCAAAGGTGACTGACTGAATAGGCTATGGGATATGCCCAGTACCATGGTCCAGCCCAGCCCACCAACCTGACCAGATAGTGCCGATATCCCAAAGCAGCAGTCTCTTCTTTCTTGATTGAATTAGGAAAACTAGTTCTTAAAAGTTGATAGCAGCAAAAATTGATAACTTTTGTTTATAAAAATTTGACAGTAGTCAGGGGGTCGGATGAGAAAATTCCAAAAGAGTTTGAGTTTAATACACAGAAGTATTAAAGTTGGCAGGTTTGGGAAACCAGACTAGATCCAGGCTGACTCCTGACACCTCACTACCTCTGAAGTAGTGATTAATACAATTATTTAAAACACCTTACTCCTGGAAAAATATTGTATTGATAGTAGCTATGATCTGGTATTGACATAACTATATACAGGGTTGTTGTTTTTTCAAGGAATTTGCAAATATTCAAGCCCATAAATGAATACTAATAGAAACATAAGCCTGATGTCAAGAAAGTCTCCATCTATGGAAATTTCAGGTCTATTTTTCCAGTTTTATTGAGGTATAATTGACAAATATACTTCAAGTACATATCATACATCATGATGATTTGACATATATGTACATTGTGAAAGGATTGCTCCCATCTATTTAATTAATACACCCATCACCTCACATATTTATCTTTTATTGTTGTTGTTGTGTGGTGAGAACACTTAAGTTCTACACTCTTAGAAAATTTCAGTTATATAATAAAGTATTATCAGCTATAGTCACCAGGTTATATATTAGCTCCTCAGACCTTATTCATCGAATGGCTGAAAGTTTCTATCCTTTTATCAACCTCTCCCTATTTCCCCAGCCACCTATCTCCCTGCCCCCTCCTCCCCCCCCCTCCCCTGGCAACCACTTCAGGCCTTTATTTCTAGGCTGATTCCCAGCTTCGTGAATCAAGTTCAGGTGAACTACTGCAATTCCTTGCTGTCTTGGAGTTGGTTGTTCCTCCAACGACCCCAGATCCCATTTCTGCCCTCTGACTTCCTGTATCCCTTAGTGTACATTTGAAGAATATGATCCTGGGTTAGGATCTTTGCTTCCAGAGGCAGTTGTGATGTGAGGGAGCTCTGGCTTAGAAGTCAGGAAACTTTGATTCCAGTGCAATCTCAGCCTTGAACTAGCCGTGATGATGTAAATTTTTTGGACCATGGTTTCACCATCTTTAAAATTGAATAAATAAGCCCAGACTAAGCTTTACCATAAGGTTTCACGAAATCCAGCCACTATGTTGTCCCACTGACATCTTCAGGGCCAGAATCAGAATCTGACCAGGACTGTGCCAGCCTGAGAGCAGCACTTTAACACAGGCCCAGTCCGTAGCCCCGTGGAGAGAGACACCCTTTTCCTCCCAGCTGGTAACTTGTAGAAAAAGCACTAGAAATCAGCTCTTCTGAGCCTATACCTATTGCTCTACTCACTATACCTCAAATTTCAAACCCATTAGCGTGGCATGTAGGGATCCCCATGGATGGACGTTGTCTTGCTGCCAATCTGCATAATTTTACGTTACACTTTTTGGCCTCCGTACCTTGTCTCATCCTCTTTTTACCATTCATGCTTTTTCTACCTCGTTGCATACGATTACCTGATGAAACCCTAATTATTCTTTATAGCTCAACTCAAATGACAGCACTTTAAAGGAACCTTTCCTGATCGCCCTGAGGATGCACTCTCTCCCTTCTGTTGTCCCCTAGCAGTTTTTATTTCTGTCAAAGCACTTCCCACATCTTGTTTTGTGACATAATTGAGTGCCAGTAGGTTGTACACTCCTAGGTTTGAAATAGGTTTGAAGCCCTTGAATCTACCCCGTACCCAGGACAAAGCCTCACAAACAATTTCAGTCCCAGGAACACACTGCAATAGCAAGGACAGACTAGGCTATGCTGGAATAAAAAACAAACCTCAACATTTCAGTGGTTTCACTCAACACAGGTTTATGAGAGTCTCACACTAAATATCCATTGCAAATTGCAAGAGGGGCTCTGTCATCATCATCATCTCTCAGGAGCCAAGGCAGATGGAGGTTCTATCTCAACAGGAGCTTCTATGACCCCTACAGCAAGGGACATGAACGTGGAGAGTCAATTGAGCCCTGACTCTTAAATCTTCCACCCAGGGGTAACCCATGCCATTTCTTCTCACATTTCATTGACCAAAGCAAGCTACATGACCATGCTTACACTTAGGTCAGAATGCAGAAGTATGACCCCTCAGTGTGTTTGGAAGGAGGAAGAAAATCAGAATATGGAAGAACAATCTTAATGACACCACCACACACCATGCTATACCTCAACCTTGACATTAACCCAACTTGTCTCCTGTGCCTGGGACACTCTACTCATATTGTTTGTCCCTTCTTCTAAATAGTGTCTTCTCATCCAGATGTTTTCACTTAGAGTTCCTTTAAACACTTTGCTGACCCTAACTCTAACTTACAACCACTAAACCTGGATAGAATGTCCTCCCAATGTGTCCCAAGAGCGCCCTATAATTTCAAGTGGTCATGGTCAGACTGTATTATACTTTGGCTTTTTATTAATACTTGACCCTAGACCAGGGATTGGCAATCTACAGCCAATCTACAGTAAATCCAGCCTATCACTGGTTTTTGTAAGTAAAGTTTTGTTGAAACACTATCATGCCCTTTCATCTACATAGTGGCTATGACTGCTGCATGTGACTGCTTTTACCACACAGCAGAGTCTGGCATTGTAACAGAGACCATCAGGCCCCCAAAGCCTAAAGTACTTACTATCTGGCCCTTTCAGAAAAAGTTTGTAAACCCCTGTGTAGACCACAAACCTTTTGAGAACAAGGGTTATACTGTGTTTCCCTGAAAATAAGACCTCGCCAGACCATCAGCTCTAATGCGTCTTTTGGAGCAAAAATTAATATAAGACCCAGTCTTATTTTACTATAATATAAGACCGGGTCTTAAATAATATAAGACCCAGTCTTATATTAATTTTTGCTCCAAAAGATGCGTTAGAGCTGATGGTCCGGCTAGGTCTTATTTTCGGGGAAACAGTAGCTTTAGTACCCATTGCATCCCAGTACCTAGCCGTCATTGGCTCATACTAGGCATTCAATAAATATTGGTTGAATAAATGAAGAGTAGGTACATGAGTGCTCACTGAATTAAAATCATCTTCATGAACAAAGGACAGAAAAAGAAAAAAGGAACAGGGAGCCTCAGAACTTCAAATTCTGACAAAACAAACTGAGATTCTCTGTTCCAGCTACATATTCTATCACTTCTGAAAAAATGAGTAAACACTGGGAACCAACATTAATCTTCTGTGTCAAGGCAACTAGAATTTGCCAGAGCCTAGTTAGAACAAATTAAGCAACTGTGACACGAAATGCTTTAAAATTACAGAATTACTAAATCCACATCCATTTGCTCTGTAGAATATTTCATTCTCTTTGATTAACAAATATGACTTAAATGAGGTACAGACCTTTTCACACAGTATTGTGCAGCCTTCAAAAGTACCACAACTGGTATGCACTGCCTCCAAGCTGTGTATCTGTGAGATAATGTCAGTACACTTGCTCAGAGTTTCCAGAAGTAAACACACAATATCTGGGCCCTTGTGATTTTATAGCTTATGAAAAAAAAAATCTTAAAATACAGGCAAATCTGGAAAGTACAGCATCCCAGCTTGTTTATAACAGCCATTTCTGCTAGTACAGATCCACAATTTATTTGCAAACAGATTAATTAATGTTTCAGCAGCTGTTTGCAGCCAGTCTGTGATCTCACTGAGCACAGATGATACTTTTTTCCTCTTCTATTCCATCGGGGCAATTTCAGCAATGCTTAGATGAGGTTTTTACTGTATCAGCCCACATGATAAAATAAGTTGAGTCCTGAAGCAACCAAGCTGGCTTTATAAGATCCCCAGGCCTCCAAGTCTCTGGTGAGTCCCCCATGCTACCTCTCTTGGGCTTCCTTTTAATTATGGCCCCAAAATGCCAGTTTGCAAACAGATCTGCAAGATCAAACCTTGACATTTTAAAAGATTGTTTTTTCCTTCTACTTTTAGGTCCCTCAGGGTTGGTATGCAGCAATGTGTACCGCTGGGTGTAATAAAAGCAAATGCTTGAATATTTTTCAGGAACCTGACAGAGAATAAACAAATGGAAGAACAAATGCTGAAGAGCCTACAAGTAATGTACCAAGTAAGTTCGGTAGATCGCTACTGACAAATCTTCTGATTGTATTTCTCTTCTTGAAGGAAAAAGAAGTAGAGAGACAAGACAAAATCCCCAAAGCCTCACTAGACTCAATTTCCTTACTCTCCTTTGAACAGACTACACAGATTTTGTTGACTAATTGAGATCAATCCCAGTTGTAAATCGCCTAGCTCTCCTACAGCTTTAATTAAGCTACCAGAGGGAGCTGTTTATCAATTAACACTTGTTACAAATTATTAGTAATTATATGGACTTTGTGTATATACCATAGCCTGCAAAACCAAAACTGGCTCCCAGTTGTTAGGGAAGCAAAATGAATAGTTAACGGGCTATTTGGATGAAGGCATCAGTCATCAGCATAATTAGAGACCCCCTTTTTAGCAGAAGATTGAAGGTAAGTTCCAGCACTGTCAGCAGTAGTTGAATAAACAACATTTTAAGTGTTTCTTTTGCCAGGGCTTTGCTCGCGTGTAGTAACTGGTGACTTTAATACGGACTTCACTTTTGTATTTACTTTCTGAGGGACAAACATAATGGAGATGGGAACGTTAGGTAAAAGTTGATAATGTATTCAAGCATTAAAGCTACCTATTGCAGTATGCACCGCATTCTGTGATAATTTTAATTGGCTTAATTGAGATGCGCAAGCCTGATTAATGTTTAATTCCTTTATATTAAAAAAAAGAGTCAAGTAGTTCGACATTTCTTCAATTATGTTAGATCTTTCTAGACTTCAAAGGAATGTTACATTAGACAGCTAGATACGGGGCGAACTGATTAAAGAATAAAGACTGCTCATTATAATCTAAAAGTACAAAATTGGTTGGTGTAGCCTTTGAAAGTCAAAATTATGAGCTAAAACTTGAGCTACAGTAATTAACCCAATTTATAGTCAGTCTTGCTTATCTATTTGCTTATGATTAGTAATTTGAAATGATCCCTGGAATTGATTTACAGATCTAAAAACCCATTCAGGGACCCCCAGATGTTTTGTTCATGATTCTTAAAAATGGCAGAGGAATGTATTTCCTACTATTAGTAAACATGCACCAATCAGTGAAAAACACCAGTGTAAAAAGATTTGATAGTCAACTGCATTATTCTAGATGTATAAAATACTAAAATATTTGTAAAATGTAATCTACTTGCAAAAAATGTTTAACTTGCTGTGGCTCTCTGGAAAAATAAAATCAATGTAAAAAGTGTGGATTTCTTAAGGTAATCAAGTCAATTTCTCTGATAACTAAGTCTTTTGTAAAAGGAATATAGATGAAAATGTAATATGCAGTCGCATAGTTTACCTGCACCTCTAACCTCTAATACTTCTATGAGTTCTCCTTCTATCTCACACAGCCATTGTCCAAAGTGTTCTAAATTAAGTTCAGGAGTGGAATCACAACAGGCTTGGGTTGGGGTTGGGGCAAGAACCATTAGGGAATCAGGAAATATTTGAGATGTTATCTATAAGAAATAAATATTCAGCGTGATTAGCACATTTGCTAAATTTTAAATGTCTCCAGTATCTCACTGATACAGGAATACGAAAACTCAAAGCCTTCCATGTGATGAAGGACACAGAATTCTGGGGCTGAGAGAAAAACTGGAGCTTACACATGTATAGCTTCTTTAATCTACAAAAAATACAAACCACTTCATCAGGACTTCATTCAAAAGAGCCCGGAGACTCAGAGTAAATTGTGTTTTCTGGGACTTTTATAATATTATGAGTCAGTTAATTTATGAGTGAATGTGTGTTTAACAGTGGTTCCCAAAAAGGGTTTCGTGGGACACAAATTCATCTAGATATACCATAAAGAGGGATTCCACAGAAGAGTAAGTTTGGGAACTCTTGTACTGTATCCTTCTCTTAAAAAGTCACAACACCAATTAGCATATTAAATGCTCTACATATTTTACCACAAAACAGTTTTTTCATTGAATACCAATTAACATTAGCCAACATTCTCAGACCACAATAGTATAATAATATGTTTCTAAATAGATTACCTGTGCTTGCTTTTCCCAGAGCAACAGTGATCACGTATGTCTACATTAATGAACTTTTCCCATCCCTCTTACCTCAATGCGGGAACAAGCTCATATGTCAAGGCATAGTCCTCCATAAACAAATATTGGAGAGAGGTAGGCTTTCATTCTCCTATTGTTCCTGGCCACTTGTATTGATCTGTTTTTGGTATCGTATATAGCACCTGTGCTAGAGTTCACAAATTTAAAATAGATGTGTGAAGAAGTAGAGTACAGCATAAGGAACAGACAGTGCAAATGTAATGGCTGCGCATGATGTCAGAGAGATAGTAGATTGGGGGAGGGGTTTATCACTTTGTGAGGGGTATAAATGTCTAACTATTACATTGTTTTGTACACATGAAACTAATAAAAAATTTAAATAAATAATTTTTTAAAATGGTTAAAAAATAAAAATGAAAATAATAAAATAAAATAGATGTGTGAAATGCATCCAGGAATTGGGGAGGAGAAGGCTAGTCCTCAACTGGGTGAAAATATGAATCCTAGGAATTTTTTGAAGTGCTATCAAAGCACAAAATAATAATTCCTTTCTCATTGCCCTGTGAGCTGAATAAGCAAAAACTAAGGCCTGTTAATAGATATAGGAATTATATAGATGTGTGTGAGTTAGCGTGTTCTCTAGCTGTATCTGCTGAGAGAGGTTAGAAGCAATGATATCTCAGTATTGATGAATGTACCTTGCACCCAGATCTTGGTTTCTAAACGCCATTCCTCACCAGAAGGAATTAGAACTTAGTGGATAAGAGACCATACAAATATAAACAAATCAATCAATGAAAGTGATACATTACTTCCTTAAAGTGAAATGTCAACTAATAAAAATAAAAGGAATAATTAAATTCAAAATCACTATTTGACAACTACCATAGTAATAATTGTCTCAGGCAAGAATCATTAATGGAGCTAAAATTAGTGGGTCATGCCTGAATGAGAAGTAAGGTATTTGTACAGTTTCAAAGTATCTCCCCACGAGATATTTATTCATTACCGAAGGACAAATAGTACCCTTATAATGGAGAAAACTGGCCAATAGCACACTGGCCACATGATCAGCATTGACATCACCACTAATGACACATGCTGACATCATGACCCTTCGGATGTGATGCACTGAGAGGGTCACAATACCACTTCTGTGGTTTTTCTGCCAAAAATGTACAACTGGAATCTAATCATGAGGAAATAACAAACAAATTCAAATTGAGGGACTTTCTAAAAAATGAGTAGCATGTACTCTTCAAAAATGTCAAGGTCATGACAGACAAAGCAAAACTGTTCCATATTAAAGAAAACTGAAAAGACATGACAGCTAAATTCAAAGAGTAATCCTGGGTTGGATCTTGAACCAGGTTATTTTTACTTTTGCCATAAAGAACATTAATAGGATAATTGTCAAAATTTCTGTAGGATTTATAGATTAGATAATAATACTGTATCCATGTTAGTGTCCTGATTTTTTATAATTATACTGTAGTTAAGTAAGATAGCATCATTGTTTTTAGGAAATACACACTGAAATACATAGGAGTAAAGTTCCATGTCTGTGACTTACTCTCAAATGATTCAGAGAAAACGGTGTGTGTGTGTGTGTGTGTGTGTGTGTGTGTGTGTGTAGTGCCTAGAAACAGAGAAGGATGAAACATGTATGGTAAAAATGTTAACATTTAGGGAATCCGGGTGAAGGATAGATAAGAATGTACTATTTTTACAATTTTCTATAAATCTGAAATTATTTCAAAATTTAAGATAAAAGAAACAAAAGGCTATGGTCCTGAGGAGGGAGTGTGCTAGGGCAGAAGCCCTGAGACTTGTATGCTTAGTCAGCTAGACACAAGGCTTTTCAGTTAGATTCTCCAGGGATGTGTCTCCTACACGTGAAGATAGTCCCAGCTGCTTGGCCTCTGAAGCCTTCTTCCTCTCTGTCCTCCCCACCTCAACCCTGCCAGAATCCAGGCCCAGGTGACTGCCTGCAGGACCTCAACCCTAAAAATAATTCTGCACTTTCTTCAAAGAATACTTACTTAAGGGGGTATGCACCCAGGGCCACATGGCAAACCCCGGCGAGCTGCTACCTCTGGGAGAAGGAAAATGGGGGGTGAAGGAGGTGTAAAACTACAAACTACCTGCTGTGTTTTATAATGTTATAATGTGCCTTATCAGAGAGCTACAACAGGTTGTGTGTGTGTTGGGAGGGACCTGCTATGAAAGAAACAAGATGGCAGTTGCATTGAATAGCTGAGCAAATGCGGGGGTGGGGAGGGGAGAGAGAGTGAGAGAGAGGGGGGAAAAGACAGCAAGAGAGAAAGAAAGAAAGGGAAAGAAAGGAAAAAAGAAAGAAGTGGAAAAATTTTGCCGCTGGGATCCCTGAGTGTTCAGCAGAACAAGCTAACAATATCAGGGAATTAATAATGAACACATCTGCTAAGAACAAATCATGGAGATAGCACAGACTTCTGGGATTGAACAATCTTCAGTTCCCTTCCCTTCCCACTGTGTTTTCATACTTGTAGACTGAGTTCATAAAAAAAGATACACTCATTGAGAATACAGATTTTTTTGAGGCACTCAGCCTAAGTATTCTGCAGATTTAAGGTTTATTATGCATTTTCCTGTCAGTGAAATCTCTTGCTCTAAACAAAAACAGTTACTGGGTAAGGGCAGGAGGTTGCTTAAGAAAAGCAGATGTCACCAGAATTAAAAGTAATGGTATGAGCTCTAGGACTTGTACAAAGTCTTCAAGGAAAAGTACAGCTGAAATTAAGAGAACATTGCTTTGTTAAGAAACTTAAATATAAATTAGAATCAATTTGGATTTAATCAGGGGAGGTTTGGGGCTATTGAACTTCTAGAAGGAAAAAAATAGTCCCTTGAGCATGGTATATGTTCTGGTTTTGCTACTAACCCATTGTAAGTCCTTGAACAAGTCATTTCAACATTCTAGGCCTCAACTTCTCTAGCCATGGAAAGGAGAACTGTGTATAGAAGGACAAGAATTGAGAGAGGAGATCAGTTAGGAGTCTATTGTTGTTATCCAGATGAGGATTTATAGTAACTTGGGCCAGAGGGTGACAGCACAGTTGTCAAGTGAGGGAGTTGAGCCAAAGTTCACCCCTGTTCTCACAGTCTATGAACATATCTGTAGGACCTTCTTCCCAACTAAAGCCAAGGGGGGAAATCAAGGTTATGTCTTCAGCTCTCCAGGCTGCTCATATCAATCTGATTCATTTACTCAACATCAGACAATAGTATCTACTGAATACTAAGTGCCAAGACCTGTGCTAGCAGCTAGGACCTGTACAGTGGTAAACAAGATAGCTATCATCTCTGCATCCAAGGACCTTATAGCCTAGTTGAATACAGAGACAAGCAATCAGTAATTACAGTGCAGTAGAGTAAGAGCTGGGGCAGTGAGGGGAAGTTCCGGGGCTACAGGGTCACAGTAAGGTCCAAGCAACTTACTCCTGGGACAGTCAGAGAAGACTAGCTAGAGGAGGTGACATGTAGGCTGAAATCTAAAAAATGAAAATTAAATGGAATACCATTTAAGCAAAGTGGGCTGGGAGGAGGAAGGGAAGATCTCTGGGCAGACAGAGCAGCAGGTGTGAAGGCTCCGAGATGAGATAGAGAGATGGCCAATGGGAAAAGCCGAAGGATGCTTGTTTATAACAGAGTATGTAAGGGACAAGTGTGTAGGCAGGAGCCTTATAACCATGTTGAGAAGTTTGGTCTGTCCCCTGAAGGCAATGGGGAAGGTTTTTTTTAGCAGGAGAGTAACAGTTATTCATTCATTTAACAAATAATTATTGGGCATCTACCATGTGCAAAAAACTGTTCTAAACGCTGGGAAAATAACAGTGAAACATGACAGATTTATGTATAGGACAATTATTCTGACTGCTGAATGGAAAACTGTGTAGAAGGGCAAAAAGAGAGACAGGGAGACAAGTTAGGAGTTATTGCTGTTTATTAAAGGAGAACTACCGTGTTTCTCTGAAAATAAGACCTAACCAAAAAATAAACCCTCACGTGATTTTTCAGGATGACATCCCCTGAACATAAGCCCTAATGCGTCTTTTGGAACAAAAATTAATACAAGACCAGGTCTTATTTTGGGGGAAACATGGTAGTAGCAGCTTGGGCCAAGGTGCTGACTGTGTAGGTGCAGAAAACGAACACACCAAGAGGCATTGGCTCTGCTAGCCAAGAGTTTTTACTGTGTGCCCAAGAATAGGATTAGACAGTTTGGTGATGAATAGCACTTAGCATGCTACACACTTCATCTCTGAGGACAGCTGACTCTTCAAGCCTCGTAGTGAAGCATTAAATTATTGCTTTGACATCGAGCATTTCATCAAGTACTTTACTAGATTTGTCCATACTTACCCAGACAAACCATTATTAAAACTACATGAAATCAGAAAGAAAATCAGTCTGCCTGCACACCCAGCCTCTTTCCATGTACAAAAGTAAATAGAACTCAGAAAAGGTCTGCTAAACATAACCTTCTTCTAAGTCACCAGAAATATTGTTGGCAGCTGCTGGTGACAACTTATTTCATTACATTCTAATGATGTAAAGTGCTCCCTCAGGATGATTTAGTTTACTGCAGACAACATGCTTATGACTTCTTTACTCGCGTGGAACACAAATGATTGCTGAGAAACTCAAACCAAATAGTCAGGATTTTAAGCTAACCTAACAAACCAGCAGCATTCTATGGAGAACAAAGGTAGGTTAGCAGGAATACCTTTCACCTCCCAAGTCACTGCCACGTTGCATTCTACCTGTGCAGGCAATTAATCCAGGTTTTATTTTGAAGCTTGGGATTTGGGAAGCCAAGGGAATTTCTTGGCATGGTCCCAAACCTTTTCCAGCCAGAACTGGGTAATCAATAGATTCTGTAGCTAGGGCCCCCTGGGGAACTTGTGGGAGTAGATGCCTGCATGAAGCCCACATACTGCCTCCAGCTGCTGGTGGCTTCTCAATACCTGTCAGGGGACCAGGTACTCCAGAATTTTCTGAGGTGATTCTTAAAAACATGGATTTGTTAGACCTACCTGAGATCTCCTGAGTCAGAACCTCTGGGAGTGCCACCCGGGAATCTGTACATGTAGTAAGCCCCCAGGGGAATGCGATATGTAGCCAAGTTTGTCAGCTCCTTTAAGGGACCACCGGTGTAGGACCACGTACGTAAAGCCAGTCAGTATAATCCAAGGACACAAAAGCATCCCATTCATCAGAACACCATGTTCAAGCAGCCTTTATCACCTGTTCCACCTCTGGCCTTGAACTCCAGGTGTGCTCTCTTGTTGGTTCCATCTGTGAGACCCTGGGCAAGTTCCTTAGCCTTTCTGAGCCTCAGCTTCCTCAACTCTAAAACAGGGATAAAAATCACAATCCACTGGGTTGTGATAAGAATTAAGTGAGTTAATACTTATCAGTCCCTGACACATACTAAGCTGTCAATAATTATTAACTATTTTAGATTTCTTTTTCTGGCTTTATTCAGGTCTCACTTCTCCTTTCTTACTGGACAACCTTATCTTTGGTTTTTCCTTTACGCTCAATACACCTTCTTCCAACCCTCCCCCAAACTGGCAAATCTCCAGATTCTGAACTGAAACTTGCTCGCAGGCTCCCATGCTCCCCAGCCTGCCCTCCTTAGAGCCGCAGCCCCTCTGTCTGATGCCTGTAAGTAGGAATTCTTTCTCTAATGTGGGATTCTTTCTCTGAGTGTCATCACGCAGGAGGGAGACTGAGTGCTCTGGAATTCAAGACCAATCTGCACAAGTTAGCCGACAACAAGAGCTGCCAAGGTGACATTCTGTACTTTCCCCCAGAAAACAGGAACTTCTGCGTCTGCCATGTTGCCTGCAGAGCAGTGTGCTGACTGATAATACAGGGGTGATGATCATGATCATAATAATAACCACCACCAACTGATTAGCAAATCTGGGCCAGGCCCTGTGTTAAGGGTGTCATTTGAAAGCACCTGTGAAATAGTTACAACAGGTCCTCAAACAACATTGCTTTGTTCAAAGTCGTTTTGTTATCACATTGATGAGCTGCCATAGGAACTTACATCTTGTTTATATCAAGTAGTCTATGGTAAAATTGGTTTTGTGGTACATCATCTTGCTTAAAGTTGCAGAACCTAGTGACAATGTTAAGTGAGGACTTACTGTACTACTGTCCCATTTTGCCTTTGAGCAAACTGAGGATAGGCGGTTATGAAAAACTTTCCCAAGCTCACAAGAGGTAGCAGCGAGGGTTCTAATACACGTAGCCTGATTCCAACATTCCTTTTTTTCCCCCTAAACCATTATACTAAGAATCTCCTAGAGAGCTTGGAATGATACAAAACCAATATGATTAAAATCAGAAAGCACCTGGCATTCTACCTGGGGACCTTACTTCTCAAGCCAGTGTTAGCCCAAGTCCAATCACCTTACCTGTGAGAGACAATGGGCTATGAGATAAACACCAGAAAGGTGAGAGTCTTACTCTGCCACTTGTTGGTAGATGATTTTGGGTAAAGGCACTTAAACGCCCTGAGCCCCATTTTTCTTCATCAGTAAAATAGAGACTCTAATACCTACTTCTCATGGCTGTATATGAAGATTATATTAGATAATAAATGTAGAAATGCCTTCAAGTGCTATACCAAAATTAGCAGGTATAACTATTCATACATTGTACTAATATTGTTTCAATACTCACTATGTTCCAAGCCCTGAAGATGTAACTGTGAAGTAGAAACAGTTCGTGATTATCAACAGAGACTTTAGAGTTTAGGAAAAAGGTAGTGACAAAATAAAGCGGTAAGTGCTAAAATAGAACATGTACATGACACAATGAACCCATACAGGAAGGACACCTCCACCTGCTTGGAGAAGGGGAAATCTAAGTCAAGACCTGGAATTCACCAGGAAAAGAAAAAGGAGAGTCAGATGTCTACTAGAAGTTTGATTGGATAGTGGTGCCTTTTCTTGGTATAAGAAACATTAAAAAGAAAGCATATTTGGGAGAAATGAAAATAAATTCTGTTTTAAATGTAATGAGCCTAAGGTGCCTCTGGATATCCAGGGAGAGCTTCCACTAGGCAACTGGATAAAAGGATCTGGAACTCAAGAGATTGATTTTGCATCAATATAGATTTGGATGCAGCCATTATTATGAGGATCATACTTAAAAGCACGGAAGAATTATACAGAGTAAGAAGAAACCAGATGGCCTAGTACGGAAAGAAAAAGAGGAGCCTACAAAACGCTTTGGATTCTAGTGTTTCCTATTTTCACA
The DNA here is from genome assembly GCF_036562045.2 of Rhinolophus sinicus. Classification (NCBI taxonomy): domain Eukaryota; kingdom Metazoa; phylum Chordata; class Mammalia; order Chiroptera; family Rhinolophidae; genus Rhinolophus; species Rhinolophus sinicus. The sequence continues at coordinate 52,415,206 of NC_133756.1, read as the reverse complement.
TGGACCTTATTCCATCAAGTGCCCTATCCTCTCTTACTTGGTTTTAAACCTCTCCTCTTCTACTTATTCTTTCCATGGACACTTAAATATGCTAAGTCTCTATTATCAAAAAGAGAATTGGCTTTTGTCTACCCCATAAATCTCACTCCCATCCTGTTTACCCCTCTCCTTCAGAGGTGAACTTCTTTGAATAGAAGTCTACAATTGGAATCTCCAGTTCTACACTTGCCATTCACTTCCCAACCCACTCCAGTCTGGCTGCTCCCCTGTCTCTCCATTGAAGCACTCTTCTCAAGGTCCCCAAAAGCCTATTTATTTCTAAATCCAAAAGACACAAGATTTTAGAAGTTGGATATCAATTCTCCCTCTTGTTTGGAATGTACTCTTCTTTTGGCTCCCTTAACTTCACACTTAACTGTTGTTCCTCTCCCCTCCATGACTGCTCATTTTAAGTCCCTTTGGTGGCTCTTCCTCTTCCACTTCTCTCTTAATAATGCTATTATTCCTCAGGATTCTTTCTTAGGCCCTTTTCTTAGAGTACAAACATATTCTCTCTCCTGCCACAACCTGGTATTTTAATGCACACCCAACTTATTAGCCTAGGATAGACAGAAGCCCAACTCTTTCGTCTTTACAAAATAGAAGGAGAAAAGGAAGGCTGAAGCGATCAGTAATTTTTTATGTTTGGTTGCAGGAAGTTAAAGAAGTACCTATGTGATGGCTTATATTTTCTCTGAACAGTAATAGGCAAGGCCATCTGCTAAACAGGTGGTAGAAGGTTGTAGGTACGAAATATTAGGATAGAGGAAAGAGATTGAAACAGTCATTATGGAGAATTGGAAAGAATATTAAGTAGGGAAATAAATGGATAACTGAGAAATGTTGAAGTCCTGGTTAAAGTTGGAAAAATGCTTTTTAAATGTCCCCAATCTGCCTATGATTTTCTCTAGCAGTAAATATAAACATGGAGAAGTCCACAAGTGGTTTGACCCACGGTGGAATTTTCCACATGGGCTTTATAGAACCCAGGAAAGAATGATAAAGGAGTAAAAGAGTTAGGGATAACAGCAAGAGAGTGGCCACAGTGTTAGTCCATGGAGGTCTACATTGCAAAAAAAGAGAAGTTCAAATAAGAGGAATCTGAGCGTGAAAGTCTTGATAAGTTTGAAGGAATAGCTGTAACTGGTCATCACTGAATAAACAAGGTGGGAAGACTGGTGGGTTTGGTCAGAGAGTGGGATCATGGATTTTATTGTATCCGAGTTGCTCAGTTCTGGATGCTGACTAAGCCCAGAATATGGCAATGGTCATGGCTAAAGACGAACACAGAGGATGGTCACTAGAGATGAAGGGTGAGTTTATACTTACCTTTTAAAATTAAAATATGTAATTTTAAATTAAAATTACATATTTTAATTAAAATTAAATTATTGCTTCTGTAAGTTCATCTTCCTCCAACTCAGAAACAATCTGGACTTCTTCTATGCTCTTTCCAAGAGCATTTCTATTATTGCACTTATTCCATTGTGTTCTACTTAGCTTGGTCTCTGTTTATCCTCTACTTGACTGTGAGCTCTTTAAGGAGAGGTGTCAGATTGCATTTTTCCTCCCACTATAGTACACACAAGGTCAGTCAGCACACAATGTCGATGAATCAATGAATGAATGAATCAATGAATACCTGGTAAAAATTGTTTCAATGTGACCCCATGTGATAGGCCTCTTTCTCAAATTCCTGACATATTTCACTGTTGTTATTTATCCATAAATAAAGAGAAGTATCTGGCAAACAACCAAATAGGAGAAGATATTTGAAAATGATATTTTCTGATAAGAGGTTAGTATCTAAAATATTAGAGACGTATTCATTTTATTTCTTTTCTGTACATAGCTCTCTTAAATAAAACATTTTTTTTCTAAAAACATATTTTATAAAGCTTAAGATATGGAACTATGATCATCATTTTTCCTCTCAAATAATATTATTTTATCACTTTTTCTCATATCACAATCATGCCAAGGGTTTGGTTACTGTGGAAATTAAATCTTCAGATAGGCCCTTCCTGGATATAGAATCATTATTTCATTCCATGAATGATTTATTAGTTGCCCACCATATGTCAGGGAGTCCTGTAATAAGGCTCTGGGGCTAGGATGATGAACAAGACAATTACTTCCTTCAGTAAGACCTATAGACGGGCGAGGAAGCAGAATGATGGCCTAGCAATGACTGTATCAGTCAAGATACATTGCAATAACGAGCAACCCCAAAAATCTCAGTGGCTGAAAGGCAACAAATGAATTTATCCCACACAGCAATGCCTGTTGTGTGTCTTGGCAACTCTCCATGACAGCTGCCCTCCTGATGATTCAGCATTGCACCTCCATTACCAACACATGCTTTCAGAATTGGCAGAGGAAAAGAGGGAAGGACTAGAGCACAGAGTAACCTATGTCAATCTGCTTACGAATCATCAGCCAAATCAAAGCACACGGCCATACCAATTTCAAGAAGGTGAGAAGGTGCAATCCTCTCCTACACTCACAAGAAACACATACTATTGAAGAGGGGAAAGCCCATCACAATGACAGTGCAGAAATAGGCTAGGCAGGGGCAGAAGGGTATTATAAGAGCACATGAGAACCTCTCAAGTCTTGAGGGAGTCAGAGAAGGCTTGATGGAGACATAATATTTAAGCTGATATACAAAGATGAAGAGAATTCAGTAAGTTAACTAGATGGTGAAGGGTGAGCATCCTAGGCAGAAGGAATAGTTTATAGAAAGAAAACATGAGAAGTTTATCCCTTTGCCTAGTCCTGCTAGTGCCACAGAAGTTGCCGCCAACAACAAGGATGTAATTGGTGAGGTAAGAAGAATCAGGGCTGGAGGAATCAGTAATAAGCCTAGATACACACATACACACAATCATATATACAAAATGAACAGGTGGAGATAGGTGTCACTGCACTTTTGATGGTATGCCTGCCCCGCCCCCTCCACTCTAGGGACAAGAACTCATTCATGGACTGAGGAATTCCAAAGTTTCAGGACCAAGTTCCTTGGAGTCTACAGACAGGGACAAAGCTACTTTCCCGGCAGCTGGGTCCAACATAGAGAAGTAACAAGTCGATTATATAGCCCGACCTGTTTCTCCCAATGCGCCCCGCCCTCCGAGCACCCCTCTACAAAACTGTTGTACCGACCTCATTTGATTACCAAGAGGATCAAGCAGCTTGAAGCTCATAGTTGCTTAGAACATAGTAAGACTTCAATGAAGTCAGCTCTTACTCAGAGCCCACACTGAATTTGGCTCTCTTCTTAATCTACACACTTTCAACCCTCCTCACCCCCCATTTAGTAAGAACGATCAGCTCATTGTACAGATGAGAAAACTCCGAATAAGGGTATATACCCTCAGGGATACACAGTTAACAGTGATAGGAACAGAGAATTAAAGCTAGGGCTGGCTTAACTTAAACCCTGCTTAAAATTTGTCTTTCACTAAATTACTACCAACAGAAGCAGAAATGCCAAGTTCATTTGGAATGAGGATGATACTATAGTTCACTGAAATTTTCTTCCTACAGGTACATACGTACCTGTACGTACATACATTACCGACAGGTAAGTACGAACAAACCGTGAGCCAATGATAAAGGTTAATCAACGCTCTCTGTAGTGATGGTGACCCTCTGGCATAGACATCAGAGAAACATGGCTAAAGACTTCTGGTTTAATTTTAAAGTGTTCTTCTACTTTTAGAACTCCCCAAATTTTCTTAGTTGGCTATAAGCAACTTAACTCTCAGAACCACGAATCTCTTTCACTCATCTGAACACACTTGTTAGTGCAGATTAGAACTTGTTAAAGATTAATTCTTAAAGCATCCTCAAGCTTTCTTTTCCAACAAAGAAAACATCAATTATAGGCTCACACATAAACTTTGCCCCTTTCTTGAATACTTGCTGCCCTTTATAAATCTTAGATTTCTTTCCCTTGAGTATTTGTTCAAAGGAGAGATTTTATTGCCTCCAGGGGTTGTTAAACTGATTGCAATACTGCCTATTTAGAGCAGTTCAGTGGGAATTACGCTGGTTCAATGCTGTCAGACCTAGAATATAGCTGTCAAATAGCATTACAAGTAAAACACCCTTGATAAGAAATAATGACCAAATGTCAATCTGTTTTTCACTACCCTTAGTACAGACTTCTCCTGCCACACAAAAAAAAGCAATGTTTTACACATTATAGTAATAGCACATTTCTGATATTTCAGTTAAAATTCTAGCAGTGGTTTCAAGGACAAAAAAAAATAGTTCTAAATGCAAAAACTGATGAAAGCATTTTTTTCTCTTAATGAAGCATTTGGCAATCTGTTTCAAAACTAGCAAACTTTATTAATACAAGTAAATGTAGGGTTGTCTCAAAACCATGTTTAAGTTTCATTATTTATTCATTCAGCTAAATGAGCCTCACTGAGTTGGGCATTGTGATGGGCATTAAGGTACAAACCCGTTCCTTGTGGACCCGTCAGGAGCCTAGATGTAATCCTGTAGGCAACTGGGAGTAAATGAAAGATTTTAGGTATGATCAGATTAGATCTTTAGAAAGGTCAGTTTGGCTACAGTGTAATTCTCTCTTATACCTCTCTGTTCTTTTTCTTCATAACACTGATTATAATTCATAATCATATATAGGTTTATAC